>NC_016091.4:46580546-46764877 GCF_000004515.6 Glycine max
AAAAAAGAAAAAAAAAGGAAAAATTATAATTTTTTTTATTTCTGTTTTATATATGTTGTGGATTATTGATTTAATTAGGTATAATGGTATAATATTAAATGATTTAGGTAACTTAAATGTATAATGGTACAAAAATGTTTTATTAGTTGTTTATTATAGTGATAAGTTTAGTTTAAGTAAATAATGTAGTTATAAATTTAGAATATATTTGTATTAGTTGTTAGTTAATAAGTAGTCAATTTATCGATGTGGTTATATGATAATTTTAATATAGTCGTGTATGATGCATATGTGCTATTAATATGTTTGTTATTTAAGGTGTAGTAAATTTTTGGATGTGGTTATATGATAATTTGAATGTACTTGTGTATGATGCATATGTCCTTAAGATGGACGAAGATCAATGGAGGTATGAGTTTGCGATGTCACAAGAAGTTCATATGAATTATGATTATGATAATCAAGAAGAATGTGGAGTGAATGAACCACATGTCGATTGTTCAAATGCTTTTAATACATCTCAGGTAATCATAGATAATTTGAGTCATTGGTTGAATTGATGGTTTGTATGAAAATTAATATGTTAGGGTTGCGTTGTAGGTATTCGCTACTCGAGATGATGTTTTGCAATGGGCTCGAATAGTTGCCCATGAAAATGGATTTGTTGCAGTGATTATGAGATCTGACACAGAGACCGGTAGCAGAGGAAGAAGTTCATTTGTGTTAATTGGGTGTGAAAGGAGTGGTACGTACAAGTGTAGAAATAAAGAATTCGTTAGAAAAGACACCGGGAGTAAGAAATGTGGTTGTCCCTTCAGGCTTCGTGGGAAACCAGTGCATGAAGGGGAAGGTTGGATGGTGAAGTTGATTTGTGGGATTCATAATCATGAATTGGCGAAGTCCTTAGTTGGACATCCATAAGCCGGACGATTGACTAAGGAAGAAAAGAAAATTATTGCTGATATGACAAAGTCGATGGTGAAACCGAAAAACATCTTGCTAACGTTGAAGGAACACAATGCCGACAGTTACACCACGATAAAGCAAATTTACAATGCAAGAAGTGCATATCGTTCTTCAATAAGAGGAGCTGATACCGAAATGCAGCATCTGATGAAGCTTCTCGAACGTGATCAATACATTCATTGGCATAGATTGAAGGATGAAGTTGTGGTGCGTGATCTGTTTTGGTGTCACCCAGATGCAGTAAAGTTATGCAATGCATGTCATCTGGTGTTTTTTATAGACAGTACCTACAAAATAAACAGGTACAGACTCCCACTACTTGACTTTGTTGGAGTGACACCAACGGCGATGACATTCTCTGCTGGGTTTGCATATCTGGAGGCTGAGCGTGTTAATAATATTGTATGGGCTTTGGAACGATTTTGAGGCCTATTTTTAAGACACGATCGCCTCCCTCTTGTTATTGTCACTGACAGAGACCTAGCACTGATGAATGCAGTGAAAACTGTGTTTCTCGAGTCTACTAATTTGTTGTGCAGGTTTCATATCGATAAGAATGTGAAGGCGAAGTGCAAATCTTTAATCGGGGAAAAAAATGTGTGGGACTATGTAATGGATAGCCGAGGTACTTTGGTTGATTGTCCGTCCGAATACGAATTCCATGAGTCACATCAGAAGTTTCAAGTTGCTTGTTCGCCCTGGCCGGTGTTCGTTGACTATGTTAACGACACATGGATTATCCCCCACAAGGAAAAATTTATTACAGCATGGACGAATAAGGTCATGCACCTAGGCAACACAACAACAAACATGTATTAACAACTGATTTTATTTGTTAGTAACGATTAGTATTAAATGGTATTTAATTGTTGTATATTTTCATGTTTGTTGTGTATTTTAAATGTAGGGTTGAATCAGCTCATTGGGCTCTCAAAAGAGTACTACAAAATAGCGTTGGAGACCTATGTAGTGTTTGGGATGCCATGAACAACATGATCACGCTGCAACACGTCAAAATTAAAGCATCCTTTGAAACCAGTACGCATGTGGTTGGCCATGTATATAAAAAAACCTTATACAAGAGGCTTCTTGGGATGGTTTCGAGGGATGCTTTAAATCAGATTGCTTCTGAGATTGACCGTCTACGTTATCTCGGCAACAATCTCTCTTCGAGGGAAGGTGCTAGTCTCACTGTGCCACCTCTCCACAAATGCGGATATAAGTCCAGGATCGCCAGTAATAACTGAACAATCTATCAGTGGACTTAATCCTATGGCAGCCACCAGGCCTTCAATCTCAGGCACTGGCCTCCCAATCAGTGTCACCTTCCTCCCATGTGACACTAACTTCAAATCAGGACGTTCCTGATTTGAAGTACAAATTATACAATTATTAAAAAAAATTAATCATAAACAAATAAATAAACAATGACAAATAATTAACAAATTAAAATATCTGTCCACTCCACACGGCATGTGTAACATGCTCAGCAAATGATGTGAGCACTGACGGGTCACGTGGACCACCAGGGAATCCCTCTGCAGCATCATCACCATCTGACCCCTCACCACTATCAGCACCCTGTGCGTCTGCACGCATCTCAGGTGCCTCCGTAGGCTGCTCAGGGACATCATCAGTCATGTCAGCGACGTCCTCAGCCATATCACGTCCCTCCATAGTCATTTGATGAACGCATAGCCTACGGGCTGAGGCAGTAGGCCTACGCCTCTCGGGAACATCGCCAGCATCCTCGTCAGCAGCTTTATCTCTGCCTACAACTCTACCTATGGCACGACCTAAATCTCGTGTTCTGGCCATGATCTGTAAATCATGTCGAACACGTATTTTTTTCGGTCAAAATATACACAATTTTCTTTATAAAAAAACAACTTTATTTATAAACAAATAAGACTAACTTAAATCAAATTATTTTCACACATACACAACCTAATTTTAAAAAAAAAATTAAACAACTTCATTTATATAAAAAAACAACTAATGTAAAAAAAATTTATTAATAAACATGCACAACTTAATTTTTTTTAAAAAATTAAACAACTTCATTTATAAAAAAAAACACAACTAATATAAAAATAATTCATTACTAAACATCCACAACTTAATTTTAAAAAAAAATTAAACAACTTCATTTATAAAATAAAAAACACAACTAATGTAAAAAAAATTAATTAGTAAACATCCAACTCTTAATTTAAAAAAAAAATAAGAAACTTCATTTCTAAAAAAAAACACAACTAAATTACTTAGTAAACATCCACAAGTTAATTTTTTTTTAAAAAAAATAAACAACTTCATTTATAAAAAACAAAAAACCCAACTAATATAAAAATAATTCATTACTAAACATCCACAACTTAATTTAAAAAAAAAATTAAACAACTAATGTAAAAAAAATTATTTAGTAAACATCCACAATTTTTTTAGAAAATAAAATACTTCATTTATAATAAAAAAACTAATTAATTATAAAAAATTAGTATTTTTATAAAACTTCCAAAACACACAACTTTAATTATAAAAATAGACAACTTCATTTTTAAAGAAAAAACACTAATTTTAAAAAATAAACAATAAACAAAAACAAACACAACTACTTTTATAAAAAAAAATAATTTACAAATTAATATTTAGTAAAAATACACAATTTAAATTATAAAAAAAACATGACATCGAAAACCCAAACCTCATTTTTCATAAAATCTAAAAAACAAAATAACCAAAATAAATAAAATAATTCATTTAAAAAAAACAAAACAATTTCTGTTTAATTTTTTTTTTTAAAAAAAAGCAAAAAAAGAAAAACAAAAAAACCACTTCCGGAAGAAGTGGTTCTTCCGAAAAGGTCTTCCGGAAATTTGAAAGTTCTTCCGAAAGAGCGCGTTTTCCGGAATTCTTCCGGATGAACCACTTCTTCCGGAAAGTTCCCGGAAGAGGTTTTCCGGGAGTCTTCCGGAAGAAGTGTTCTTCCGGAAGACGTTTGGTTACTTCCGGAAGAACACTTCTTCCGGAAACTTCCCGGAAAATGTTCTTCCGGAACTTCCGGAAGACTTCGCCGTCAGCCTTTTCCGCCATTTTTTCCGGCGTACTCTCGTCTTCTCCCCTCTCGTCTTCTACCCTAAGGTTATTATCCTAAGGTTCCATTGCTATGCTAACAGTGATGCACATTACAAGCAAAGGGTAAGGGGAAGGGGAACTAACCTGTTCGCGGAGAAGAAGAAGAAAGCCTTGGTGCGCCTCGCGGAGAAGAAGCTTCACGGAGAAGAGAAGAAGAAGCAGGTTCCGAGAGAGAAGAAGAAGCAGGTTCCGGGAGAGAAGAAGAAGCTGTTCTGGGAGAGAAGAAGAAGCTGTTCTGGGAGAGAAGAAGAAGCTGTTCGAAACAGTGTCTTCCGAAAATTACATTCGCGCTTTTTATAATTTTATTTTAAAGGGCAAAATGGTAGTTTCAATAAATTGCTGGGTGCACCTAGCAACTCCCGCTGTCAATACATCATGGCCCACATGTTTTGATTTAATAGGCTTTTTGACCCACAAGACCTTCTTTAGCTGACTTGGGTAGGCTTTTTTTTTTTTTTTTTTTTTTTTTTTTTTACAGTTCTATACTTCTATCCGAAGAATTGATCCTTTATTCAATTTTTTTAACGACAACAATTAGAACTTAAAATTTTGGGCAAATCATCTAAACCTTCATCTCTAGGTTGACTTTAGGTTTTTTTTTTCCAGTAAATAAAAGTAGAAATAGCATGTTCACTAGAGCTCAGAACGGCAAAAAAAAAAAGAAAGAAAGAAAGAAAGAAGGAAAGTAAGAGAGTTTCTGGTCCCGTTGCGTTGACATTCTTTGTTCTGTTTAAACGGGTCAATTTTTACTATTTTTTTCTGATTCTGCATTATTCATAATCTATCTGTCTTTGTTCTCAAATAGCATACCTTCTTGGCTGGCTTAGGGTGTGTGGTGTTAGATTTCATTTTAAAATCAATTAACATTAATTAAAGTTGTCAATATATATATAAGTTGCATTTTAAGGAACGGGACAACCGATGTACTACTTGAATATTTTTCAATACACCCTTCACGTATAGCACTTCTTGAATTTGGTGTGTAAACAACAAATGATGGATGATCACAACTGAAGCGAAGATGAGATCTCATGAACATAGTCTTTTTCATTATGCTCACGAGCAGTGTAGGTTATGATATCCTTTATGAGAAGCAAATAAATTGATATCCTTTATGAGAAGCAAATAAATTATCAGCTATAACAAAGCTGTATATTCCTTGCGAATAAAATAAGACACAATTCAGCGAAAAAAAAAACTAAAAAGGTTGGTGTTCAATTCTCCCAACTTGTAAGTATCTGATTCTCTCGTTCCTTTCAAAAGCTTGTTATCGCGTGTATATATATATATATATATATATATATATATATATATATATATATATATATATATATATATATATATATATATATATATATATATATATATATATATATATATATATATATATATATATAAATTCTCACCAAGCCAAGTGTGACAACAGATTTTTGAAGGATTTTTATGGATCAATGACTCATGTAGATATAAATCATAGTATGTTCATTTTGGACAAAAATAATAGAATTGGGATTGTGTATCTACAACTAAAGAAAACCAACTTTTGTAAGAAATAAGATTGTGTTTGGATAGAGAATTTTAACTAAAGAAAGTAATTTATCAGAGAAATTGAATTTCTGTAATTTAGAATTCATTGTTTGATGTTTTTTTATGAAGAATTTAAAATTTTACAATTTTAAGCAACTAAAAATCTGGAATTTCAATTATCTTTTTACAGTTAGAAGAAACACCATTTGAGCTCCTAAAATATCGATCAGGTGTGAGCACAGATAAATACGTATAACTAGCATACTAACCATATATTTTCTTTTTTTTTCATTCATTTTTTTCATCCTCATAATTTTAATTTTTTTTATCCAAACACAAAATTTTGAAAATAAAAAAATTTCAATTAAAGTATTTAAAATTCTTAGAATTTAATTTTTCTCATAATTTTAAATTTCTCCATCCAAACACACTCTTATTGAGAAATGGAATTACTTTTTGTCCAACTTCTAGAATTTTTTATATGTTAATTTTTTATAAGAAATAATTTTTATTCACTTAGATAAAATACAAGTAAATTATTTTAACGGGTATTACCTAAAATGATTCAATTGATTATAAGTCGTCTATCACAAAAGTCTAATTACAATTTATCATTTTTTAGAGAATACATGAATTTGCCATGGAAGAAAATTTGCTCAAGCCGGTAAGATAAGACTATTAGGAAATAAAATTCTCACTCTAATTACTTAACATAATTGTATATTTAAAACTACAATTCAAAATTATTAGTTAAACTAAAATAAAATTAGTAGTTGATTTAATTTATGCACTCAACAATTACAATTCATCAAAATTAATCAAATTTTATGATTAACTTATTAATCTACAAACTTAATATATTTAATAATTAAAAATATTTGTTATAAATTATTACAGAACAACACTTCACTAAAAAACACAGAACGACACTTACAAACAAATAACCTTAGATAGAAAGTCATATTTTTCTTGCAAAGAAAAATAAAATTACAAATTTGTTGAATATTTTTCAATGATACTTGTAAAAAAAATAAAATTCCTGTGTTATTTTGTTTTAGTTATTGAAATATATCTATTTTTCCGGTTTAATTTCTATAATATTTTGTTGATTCTGAATTAGTTTCTTTTAAAAAAATAATGAATAAAGACTAAAAAATTATTATGCACATATTTAAGGACAAAACAAAAAAATTGAATATATTGCTAAGACTAAAATAAAATAACAATGACAAAAACAAGAATTTTACAAGGATAATTTTGAACTTTTTATAAAACAAACCAAAATAATGATATATAAAAACATATTTAAACTTAAATTAAATTCCAACGCATGTAATACATATTAACATATTAATAATTTAAATATTTTTATTTTTTTTAGTTTCTATCTTTGGGATCAGTTGTAGATATAATTAGTGACAAACCTATGTCTATATGACGGCAAGCAAATGTATCCCACCTCCTCCATTTTAATAAAACCATAAGTATTTGTCTTAAAAAGTTATCTTGCATTCCCTAATTTTATGCATTTGAACCCTGCCTCATTTTCATGTGAGGCCAAACAAATGCATTTCCTTATTTTATTATAAATATTTATCTCTTATTTTTATGTGTTTGAACTCATTATCTTATTTTATTAATATTATTGTATCTTCATTTGTGTTTTTATCTTTATATATGTGATAATTATTATTAAGCTTATTTCTTAAATAATCTATTCCCACTAACACAAGATGCTAGATCTGCCACTAGGTCTATTCCTGGATTCAAAACATAATCATACTTAAAGTTTTTCGCTCATCTCTAAGGTTGTATTAAGTGAAAATCAAACCTAACTCCTTCTACATAAATTTAAAAGGAGTGACAAAGTGTGATAATCCAATCCATTTTGACCTACTTCCCCACCAAAAATAGATCAATATGGGCTAGCTTGCCATTCTAATGGTGGGTTGTAAAATCATGATCTATCCCACTTAAAGGTGAGTTGAAAATCCAATTTCCCCATCCATCAAGAATGAAAAAAAAATAAAAGTTCTAACTTCTTCTTTCATAAAACTAACACAATTTGTCAGATTTAAGAAAATAATGTAAAATATATTCACAACCTAGTTTGAATTTGATTTGAATTTTTCTGTAAAGAAAATTATTTAAATATAAATTTTCTTATTAGTATTAAAGGAATTGAGTTTATAAAATAAGATAAGAATAATAACAAACATGTCTTTTAATTTTTGAAGAACTTTAAAAACTAGATAATAAAATCTTATAACTTCAACACACTTTTATATATATATATATATATTATAGTGGGTCAGTAGGTAAATATAACTCCTTCCACTTCTAGTTCATAGATTATTGTTAGGTTGGTAAGTTAGGTGGAATGAATTGAATAATCTAATTTGATTCATTACATTATGCATTCTCATATTGTAATGAGAGGTGGAAGATGCAATAATGAGAGTGTAGAAAATAAATGTCCCTAACTCGTTTTGTTATTTTTGATCGGTTAAGTAATATGTCAAATCAAACCCATTTAATTTTCTATAAAATTAATCATGCATTCTTAACTGAGTTATTGGATAAATTTAAATATTTACTGTTAAATAGAGATATTTTTAGGATTTTCTTTCTTTCCCGTGACTTAGTTGCATTAAGTATCCCATATTTTTTTTTATCATTTTGTTATTTTACTTCTCTTATTATTTGAATGCAAATGCACATTTGTAAATAATCTCATACATTCATGTGAGTAATAATCAATTATTAGCACTAAATAAAGTTTACATATATGATTAGTTAGTTATATATAGAGGTCGAGAAGGAGCATTATGCTGATAAATCCAACGTGACAACCCAAATAATAATAATAATAATAGACGTACCAAACCACAATAATCGTAGAGATAGAGATATTGGTAGCTTGGAACTGTTGGAGAGTCACATGGAGATGAAAACGAAAGAATTAGGTGCCAGTAACGTGCGGCTTTTCTTTATTTACCCAAACCTTCCAGAACACCAGTTACTGACGTGGCATCCCTGTATCACCAATTATATTATTTTTGGTGTATTCTGTCACCAATTAAATATTTCGCCCTAAACGATTACTTATATTATTATATAATTCAAAATAATACCAGTATTAGTTATAAGATTAGGTTTTTTACGTGTTTTTTTCTCTCTTTCCAATAATAACGTTTGAACTTATGATTTTGTATATATTATTTAATTTCTTATCATTAAATTTATTCTAGTGAGTTAGTTTGCTATGTATGTTTAGACTGACTTAGGATGTACTTGTTTATATTTTATTAAATAAAATTATATTTACATTAATCATGAAACTTTTTTAAAAATATATAGTTTAATACTTTTCTCATCAATTAAAAATAATAACTTTTAATACACACTAAACACAACTCTTTAAAATAACTTTTTAATGGTATAAAAAATTAAACATGAATAAAATCTATTTAATTTTAAAACTATCATTTAATCTGAGCAGTTTCTTATTAAAAAAATTCAAGTAACCTTAATATTAATTCATGCGTATTTTTTATTTTTAAATTTTTTAATTAGAATATATTGAAATAAAGTGTAAAATTATTTAAAAATATAAAATAAAATAAATTAAAAAGCATACTTAAACTAATTATGACATATGAGATTTATTAAAGAATTATTTTAACTTTGATAACGTGTTTAAATCTTAACTATATGATTACGCTAAATATTTGGGTTTGGGGTGAGGGGAAGAATGTCTCTTATAGTGTATCTGAATATAGCATGGTTGTCTTTGATGAAGGACATATATGATATTCATAAAAGACTTATTTTGACATTTTCTCTTCCACACTTTCATATATTGACCAAATTATTATATTATTCTAAGAAATTATGACGGACAAACACGTGTTTGGTTCTAATTAATTTCAAGAAAATAATCGTTTACTTAAAAAATAGTAGTAGTAGTTACAAACTATTTAAAAATCAAAATAAATTTATCGAAAAGCAAAAACAAAAAAAATGAAGAATATATATAAAGCAAAAGCAAGAAAGAAATTAGGGTTAATTAAGTTTTTATTTTCTCAAGTTTTCGATTTTTAATTTTTAGTTCCTCAAATATTTATACAATTTTTAGTTCTTTGTTAATTTTTAATTAGTAGTTTTAGTTTTTTTATTTTTTTCTAATTTTTAGTCCTCATTTATTTATTTTACTCAAAATTAATACTAAATATAAAACAAATAATGGACTAAAATGAATAAAATATGAATTAAATTGAGTAACAAAAATAAATTAGAAACTAAAATTGAATAAATAATTTTAGAGAAACTAAAAGTATTGATAAAAATTAAAAAAAAAAACTAAAAATTATCATAAAAACTTGAAGAACTAAAAATTGAAATATAAGAAATTTAACAGATTAAAAATTTAATTTACCAAAAATTTGAGAAAGACAAAAGGGTGGGTGTCCTAGCTGACGTCACCAACATCTACGTACCCAACTCGCTCAATTTCGGTTCCTCTTCTGTTCCTGTCTTTGTGCTGTGGGCCCCACTCCCCACCAAATACCTTTCCTGCCCTGCTTATCTATCTCTATTTTCTACGGTCACAGACATTTTCTTCTTCTTCTTTTCTTTCTAATTTTCTTTTTATTTACTCCGTTTATCGGTTTAATTCTACCCAAACACCTTAGTTTTTCTATTTTTAAATTATTTTTTTTTATCATGTTCTGTACTTTATTTCTTCTCAGCAACCTGAGCAAAGCATATACCCATTTTTTTCTGTCTACATCATATATCACATGTATCATCACGGCAAACATTAAGTTACATAAAATTATTATGAAGTTATAAAATTTGTCTTTTATTTAATATAATTGTATATTCAATACTTAAATCCAACAATTCTGTAGGTATATCATATCATGTAATGAGATTTTTTTTCTTTTTCTTTTTCTTTTTCTTTTTTGAGTATTTGCTAACATTCTGCCCAACCACGTGCCGTGGGCCACGTCCCTCGCACCTACTAGCATAGTAGTGTTGTAGGTTTTTTTTTTTTTGGTGAAGTCGTTTTAGGTTATTTGAATATTTTTCCAAAACTTCAATCGAATACAATAATTAGTATTCATTAATTAAAATATCAATTGTTAAAAAAGTCTAACCTTGTTTTTCACGATACGTGCGATGCAGCGATCAACTAGCTCTTTATCGTTGTATCGTGTTTAGTAATTCCCCTTTAAATAAGAAAAGAATCTTCTCAATAAATAATTGTAGATAATTTAATTCGAGTCTTCTATCTTTAATTACCACACCTCTTTTGTACATGTTGCATGCGTTTTTTAATGATCAAGTTCGGATTAATCATATCTAATAATTTCGTTTCTAGAAGGCGGGAAAACTTCAAAACCTAATTTTTTTGAAAAAAATATTTATTTTTTCCTTGGATATTTTTTTAAAGCTTAGGATTTTTTTATTCAATTAGCTAAGTAGGACTTCAACTTTGACTTTGTTTCGGTTTAGAATTCATACGTTGACCCAGTGATAAATTGAGCATCTTTCAAGTTCTGTATAACAACATTGCAGCATTAGACTGGCCGTTCAAGTCTACGTACAAATATTTTATTCTGTTAAGGAAAATTGAAATCAACTCTTCAAATTTTGCTTATTTTCTAACAAATATATACAAGGGATCAACACAAGGAATTAGAATATATAAAATTCCAAATCAATTGCAAGTAGTTCAACTTCATATACGAAACAAACGAAACAAAATTAAAATCTTCCTCTTGATGATCAAAGACCAAATCTTCAAGATGTATGTCAATCTGTTTAAGGAAATTTAAACTTCAATCCAAAATTGGTATTTGTATACATTCTGATCTCATTACATATGTATATAGGCCTATGCACGTGTTTTCATCCACAAAAGCTTTGGATACATTAAATACGATGAGATAGATATTTTGTTTTTCCGAAAATGCAGATCTTACAAAAATTACAATAACTACATAAATATTTTTTATTTTAAAAAAGACATATTACAATTAGAATCCTTTTTCAAAGGTCAAGGCATGCGCCATTCGTATGTACATATAACCTTTTCTTTTAAACTTGCTTAATTAGTAAATTCAGTTGATAAAATTTGTAATACGGATAGCGGAGATCGATCTTTATATGAAAAAAAATATTTCAATCAATAATTGGTGCCATCGACATTCATCAATTTACAAAAAAAAAAGAAAAAACTTTACGTACAAAAGAAAAACATTCTTCAATTTCAAGTTATGTCGTATTACTTTACAGTACGTAAATACAAAAATATACATTACGTACACCAAGAAAGGGCATAGAGGAGGAGGCCGGCTACTCACTAAAATAGTGAAGTAAATCACGTTGTAGCATATATCAATCAACGTGAAAGAAACTTTGTCAAGTATAGTTCAGTTTTCCATAATTATTGTCTTGTTCCGGTGACAATAAATGGTAGGTATGCATTCAAAAGCTGTCTCCTACCTAAACGCTAGCTACAACATGAATTGGGTTTTACTAGCTTCAATTTGTTCCTCTTTGCGGACTTGACCAGTGACCACTGTCTCTGCCACTGCTCTCCTAGATCATATCTCAAACTTACTGTAACTTACCAAACATAGTTAATGTCTAACAACTCATTACTGACCCACCAATAGTCCACTACTAGCTAGTACGCCAGGAATATTCAAATTTTACCCAATACCAGTGTATTAAAATTACCCAACTCAAGTTAAGAAAGCATCATATTGCCAATAAGAATATTTTATGTTGCTATAGATGCTTGTATTAAGAGAATTTAAATTGGCTATTATAATGTTTTAATTATATGTGGCCCAATTAGTTTAGATTTATCTTAGTACAACTTAGTATTAGAAAGAAGAATGATATCTTTCATATCATTTTTATTATTTGAGGAACAAATTAATATCATCATAATATCGTAAATTATTTTTATTATTTATTTTTCAATATTTATAGCTATATACTACATCTTTGAATACTTTCTGCAATCAAAAGAAATAACATTAACATCTTATTTTAGCATTAATTATATATGATGTTCAAAAGATATTTTTCAAGTTGCTCACTTGCAAGAGCATTTAGAAGTTATGCTAGTAAACAAGTTTTTGAGTTTGTATGAGTTCAGCATTTCAAATAACAATATATTGATTTTTAATTATATATTTTACATTTATGCAAGTAATAATTATACTTATTTTTAAATTTACTTATCAATTAATTTTAAAGTAAAATAATAATCGTGAATTCAAAATAAAAAATATAAATTTACTTTTATATTAAAAATAATGGGCAGATAGACGAATAAATCTTCAATTTCTTTGTATCGGTTGTAAATAAAAATTATACTTATTATTTTTATGAACAAATTTTTTAATTTAACTTAAAATATATTTTTTAAACTATAAAATAGAGATTTTCCCCCCCAAAATTGAATTGAAAGACTTATTTGTGAATGAAATGAAATAAGTTTTTCTTTCTTAAAAAAAAGAAGATATTTTTCAAGTGTTCAAAAATAACGCAACCGCTCTTGTATTAAACATTCATTAAAGTGTAGGCAAAGTAAAGCACAATACCCAGTTTTTATGAGACGTTAATTTCACACTCAGCCATATATATCTCAAATACTAGTATAAAGGTTAAGAGAAGAATTTGATTTATTTACTTCAGGTTCAAAAATTGAATTCAATCTCATAAATAAAAGATTAAAACCAAAATGAAAAAAATTAGACACAAAAATGATCTAAATTTTCTCAATTTTGGGATTCTACAACTATTTCCATGTTAACAAAGAGAAGTCACAATAATTAACATGACATTTTAAGCTCTAAATATTCATGGGTCTGTAAAATCTATATAGATTACTATCAGTGGCAGTAGTAGTAGTAGCAGTACCCATGGTTTTGCAATAACAAGTTTGGTTACTCTGAAGCCCTAGATTGTAACACAGGCACACACCTTGCTGGCTAGTGATGTTCCCATACCACTTATACAAAACCTGTGGCTTCTGATCATCATGCTCTTGCGGTTCTGGTTTCAACTTTTCTGGGTTCAACGAAGAACCTTGGGGTTGAGAAGGAAGGCCAATGGAAAGGTCCAAGTTGAGTTGATGATGAGGGACGGATTCTTCTGTTGTAACGCCGCTGCTGCTGTTAGAATCTTCAGCAGCAACCAAGTTGGTTCCAATCTTTGTGTTTGCATAAGCACTATTAGACACCAACTGAAAACCATTGTTGTTGTTGTTGATATCATTGTCGATGTTGTTGTTGTTATTGTTTATCTTCTTGCTGCTGTTAGCAGATGGAACTGCGGTGGCTGTGGCGGTGGTTGCCGGAGTGGCGGAGGCGTTGAGTGGACGATGGGTTTGTGGGTCGATTCCGCGGCTGTAGAGTTTTCTCTTGATGTGAGTGTTCCAATAGTTTTTGATTTCGTTATCGGTTCTTCCCGGTAACCTTGCAGCTATCAAAGACCATCTGAGAAATCATAAAAGCAAAAAAACATTAATTTCATAATTTCTCATTCGGAAAAGATGCTAGCTAGCTACTACTAGCTAAGCAAGGTGGAAACCTCACAAGACTATAGTATGTATCGTGATACTTGGAATGAAAGAATAAATGAATAAATATTCACAATAATGTAAATTTAATAACTTTTTTATTTTCACTAAAGGATACATGTGACACTTGGAGATGTAAAACAAAAGAATAATGAGAGGAGAATTGAAGGAGGATGTGGTTGTCTTCATACTTGTTTCCAAGTAAGCTGTGGAGATTTATGATGAGTTCATCTTCCTCTTCAGTGAAGTTGCCTCTCTTGAGATCAGGCCTGAGGTAATTTATCCATCTGAGTCGGCAACTTTTGCCACATCTCAGCAAGCCTGTTATACATAACATGAGAAATCAATGGGCTTAGTCTAAAATATAATATAAGGAATTAGCTAGCTAGCTAGGTACATTTATAATTAATTTAATTTGTTATGAGGGTAGGAAAAAATGATATGGAATGGGAAAAAGAAACAAGTGAATTAGTTAGTTAGTTACCAGCAGCTTTGGGGAGGGATCTCCAACAGCCTTCACCATGGAGCTTGATGTAGTTGATGAGGCGTTCGTCTTCTTCTTTGGTCCAAGCTCCTTTGTTGGTGTGTTCTTTCTCGCAACAAGGGGATCTACCCATGGTTTGAGAACAATAAGATATGTTGGTTGTGTTGTGTTGTGTGTGGGGGGAATGGAACCTGGAAAGTAATTGGTGAGAGAAGGGAATATAAATGGGAGGTGGTGGAGAACAAGAGGAGGTGCAATTGACTCGGGGACCTTCTTTTTCTGAGAAGTAATGTAAGAGAGAGTATTTGACCGAGTTGGTGAGAAAGACGAGTGGTTACAATTAAGTTAGTGCTGGATTTGGTAGGTAGCTCTGCTTTTCATGTTCCCTCACTTCTTTTTGCACTTCCCTCCCCCTCCCTAACTTTCTTTTTATTTCCACCTCTCCCCATCTTCTTACTTTATTCACACTTTCACCTCTAAAACTAATTAAGCCCGTTCGTCCTAGGTGTAACTATAACTCCCTATTTTATCTCTTAAAAAAATAAACTCTCTGCTTTATTTTAGGTTTATTTCATCCTCATCAAAGAATCTAATTCAATTAATTAAACAGAAATATATGAATGTTAAAAGAAATTTCTAAAAAGAGTGTCCTTGGACCTTGGTTATGTTATTATTTATATATTTTTTATTCCTTTCACAACGAATCATTTCAAATGACTTCTTCGGGAGAAGTTGATTACTGTAGTTATCTGGTAGGGGGCTAGGGGCTTATTATTATGCACTTTCATTTAAGGATTGATGCATGCAAAAGATAAGATTGCTGCATCATTAGTAGATTTGTAAGTAAAAGAAATTTTGTATTACTTTTTAAGGAAAAAAAAGAACATTTTGAAGATCTAGGTATTCATCAATACGAAAATAAAACCTATGTTAGTTCATTTGATTAAGGTTATTCGTAGCAGTTAATCTAAAATAGATTTCTTCATTTGGTGATTTTAAATACTTTGAATTAAATGAGTGCAATCAATATATTTATATTTTAATAACTAATATATACTGGTATATATATGTCTAGCGATGTAACAAAAATCACTATATTAATAATCAATTACACACATTATTAATAGTGATTATGTTTATTAATAATATCATTTTTAAATCTTTTTAAAAATGTATAAATAATAATAATGAAATATTTTAAATTATAAGAAAGTAAACATAATTAACTCATAAAAATTGAAACATATTCAAACTAACAATGTTTAGTTAATGGGATCTAATTCACTTAGATTGAATATCATGTAAAAATTATTATAAATTCTTTAACATCATTTTTGATTTCCACATATAAAAAAATTATAAATGTTTATGTTACAAATTAATATAAAAAAGTTAAAACTAAAAATACTTATCCAAATAATTAACACACTCACAAAGATGATCATGTTCGGTGGAAAAATCATAAATACTCTGATTGATATAAGGAGTCGGTAATACAAATTAATATATAAAAAGAATTAAAATTGAAAATTATTATCGAAATAATTAACACACACAGAGATGATTATGTTCGGTGGAAAAATCATAAATACTCTCTGATTGATGGAAGGAGCGACCTCAAGTAGCGGAGTAGATGAGAGATCACAACGTCAACGGTGGTATTTGTAGAGACTCTAACAATCAAATAATTATATATAGGAAAGAGAGGGAACTCTGAATTATCAGTAGAATCTAGCATACATGGTGATGAGCTCCACTTAAATAGTTTAATTTTGGCGAAAAAGTTAATTAGACAGTTACAAGTCATGGTGTAAGTGTGATGAGAGCTGGTAGCTAGTTATACATAACATGTTTCTCTAATTGTGATTATATGTCGATTAGCTATGTATAACGACACTGATGATAGTTGCTATAGGTTTCTGATTTTTGTGTAATTCTATCTTTCTACATCCATCTTTGAACAAGTCTTTTTAATCAAAATGGTTATTTGCTGCCATCCTTAATTAATTTTATTTAAACTGCTTATAATATTCAATTTATTATTAATTTAAAAAATGAAAATTGTTAATAGTCATAAGCATCTAATAGTTGATCTCTTCTCTGATCCATTCTCTTTGGTCGGAAATAATGATATTAGGCAGCCAGCTAACGAAGATTTCTTATTGCAATATTTCGTAATTAAGTTACTTGCAAGTTACAATTATCGTAATTTATGGAGAAAATGTCTCACAAATACAACCATCAGCATCAGCCTTCACCAGCTTTGAGGTATTGACATCTGCATTTCCAGTGTGTAAGACACATAGAGGTATCAAATGCTTATCGGAAAATTAGTAAATACATAATATACACATCACAAGAGTCCAGCATACATGTATCAAGTTTTTTTTTTTTAAAAAAAAAAACTTTTTATTCATCACCAATCAGCGGAAAAGAATTTTGGATTCGGATATGTAGGTGATGTTCGGTGTATAGTCAACGGGAAAGAATTTTTGGTTTTGATTTAGGTAGTGTTTGGTGTAAAGAATAGTTTATATGTTTCTATTCAATTACACACATTATTTCCAGAAAAGAAAAAGTGATGATGAGAAAGTTGATTATATGTTTGTGCGCTTTAGAAATTACTTGGCTTATTATTCAATTTTATTAGGAATCACATGTCATAAATTTTTAACGAAATTTTATTCACACATTTAATTCGAGCGAAATATTTTAAAATATGCAGATACCTTTTCATAAAATAACCCATTAAAAAAATAAAAAATAAATAAATTATACACTAAAAATTTATATAAAAATCTATCATAAAAGTTAATGAACTTAATTTTAACATTACAGATAATTCAAATTAAGAAAATATAATTAGTTTTAAATTAAAAGGATGCAATTTTAAAAGATTATTTTTCATGCATCTTTCTAAAGATTCTAATACGGTTAACTAATTAAAAGTTACCTTTAATATCTTTCTGAAATGGATATCAAATTGCATACTTAATTCGAATTTAATATTACCAATTAAGTTGAATAAATTGAAATAATCTTGTATCAGTTAATTGATGGGTTAAATAGTTATTTGTTTGTTATTTAGTAATTGAGTTTTTAAATATTTATTATTCGTCAAAGTAAAACAATGCAATATATTATTAATTAGCTTTTGATAATTTGCATAAAATTTATAAGCCTGATTTACTTTGTAAAATGGTTATTTCATATTTTACAAAAAGTTAATGATATATAAATATCCATTAAATTTACAGCACAATAGCTTTATACAATATGGACATTTTGGAACTTAATCATCAAACTTTTACATAACCAATGACTTGCAAACATGACAACATTGGCTTGCGGAAAGTATTCACGATGAGATTATATAACATTAATTAAACACCATCATTCCCAACTTAAGAAGTACACTTGCTAAAACGAATAAACGAAGAACAAGAGTCACACAGTAGAAAGCTAGGCATCAGGAATGAGAATTAATCTAAGCCTCTCTCTCTTTTTGTTGGCATAAAATGCTAAGTCTTTTTCCCCATTTGTAATAGAAATTTCTTTTTAAATTTAATTTTTTCTTCTAAAAGTTTAAATAAGTTGAATTCTGAGGCCTTACATGTGAAATTCAAACCCACTTCCTTGTCGGATTTCTGGTAAGAATATGAATCCAATTCTTAATATTTGTCGACTAAAACCAAACTTTAATTTGGTTACAACTTTAAACAGAAAAACTCAACCGTATTTTTTAAAAAAAAAATTTTGGTGGATAGTTTCAGTCACCTGTTTTGCTAAATTGATTTTTTGTGTTTGACCTTGGTTAGTTAATCTGTTAAAGCAGCAATAATCGGCAAGTAAGGTTGAACTTGACCTCAGCCATAAAGATCGCATCATCTCGGTATAAAATATGCACAACGCAAGGACCAAGTGGTAATAAAGGAAGCCGCAGTTAAAAAAAAAATAAAATATTGATATCATACCTAACAACAAAATAAAGGCTATCAAGACCTACCACAGCAAAAGCATTTTGCCCCCACAAGAGTCACTGATTGAGAAGTTTAAAATGAGGCAATGCACACCAAACTTTTTGTTCAGTACAAAACCAAAACCCACTCTTATCTTTCCTTATTTGTTTCTCCCAAGTTTTTATAGTTTATGTCCTTCCACCTTTCCACTGTTTTCTAACTACTTGTTTTATTATTATTATTATTTTGTTTTTTTATAAAAGGATTCTAGAAGCACGTCTCAACTCTCAACTGACTCTACTCACTCTTGTCAATTCAGGTTCGATACGAGTTACTAACGTCCCCTACCATCCATGGTTGAAATCACTAGTGCTATCAATAATAGTATCCTTTTCTTTCACCCACTAAGGCACATAAATTATCAAACAGATTAAATTTAAACAGTAAAACATTGAACTTGCCTTACAGTTAACAACTTGGCTAAATAAGTTATAAGTTCCTACTCAAACAACATGCTTGATAATCTTCAACTTTTTTTTTTTGTTTTTACAAATCATAGTTAAGGTTACTTTGTTTAAACTTTAAAAAAGTAATTTTAAAATAAATATTTATATATATATATAGAATTTACTTATTAAAAACAAAAAATTATTTATTTTATGTAAAAATAATTTAGACATCAAAAAATAAAAAAAATACTTATTTTTTTTTTATAAAAACACTTATTTTAAAAAATAAGCTTAAACAAGCTAACTCTTAATTGATCCATCTTGTTAATTTTAATTAATCTCCTTACTTTAAAATATACTTAAAATCTTATTTGCTTCTTTAGAAATTATATAAGATGTTCTTATCAGATTTTCCTCTACCAATATGTAAGTGACTTTCTTCTCCTCTTGTCGAACTTCTTCTCCGATGAGGGTTAGAGTACCTGAAAAAAAACTCGGATGTTAAAATAAGTATATGTCTTGAGGTGTACATTGTGAATAGAATGTGATTTACATATTCTTCCGTTATCTGTTGTGTTAACGAGAATGATAAGGATTGAGTTAGTAACTACTCATGATGTCCATTAAAACATGTGTGTGGAGTGATAGTCGATTGATTGGTGTCGACTACCCGTAAGTCCATACAACACATAAAATTTACCTTATTCCTATTAATTCAGTAGAATTTTAATAATGTTAATTAAGAATAAATATATAAGTACAGAATCAAGAAATAAATTTGATTTTCCTTTGAGTGGTCCCATTACCAGTATCTTCATGTGTGGAGTGTGTTCTGAGTAAAAAGTCCCGTGAAAACAAAATATATGGGGTGTGGTAGTATGAGGTCACAACAATGCTTGTTCTTTTTATCTTGTTTATAATATTGCTAATGGTCGATATCTTCACAAATATTAGTCATTTTCAAAGTTCAACCAACCTCCTTTCCCATCCAACACAGTTATGCCATTTTGAACCGGCCATGTCAATTTTAATTATTTTTTTTAATGGACATGGTTGGTAAGGCTCACCTTCCTACCTTAGTTTTTTGTTGCTTCTAGAAGCACTAGAAGAAAATCACTCTTTTAAAATAAGGGAAAGAATCTGCTAGGTTGGTGACCCACCTCCTTCCCCACATGGTTCTCCCACCTCATCTATTGGAATGAGCTGGGCCACTCATTTGTTTGGTCCTCTCATGCCACACTCTAGCACACTCATGCTTTTCAAGTTCTTTCCCTTCATTATAATTTTTCCTTCTTCATGGAATTGGTATTAAAGTTAAATGTCTATGTACTATTTTATGCTGTTTTTTTAATTACAATTGATTATTTAAAGCATTTTAAGATAATTATTTTAAAAAATAAATTTTTTATCATACATAATAATTATTATGATTGAATAATTACGTAAGTTAAAATATAACTCTTTCTCTTGGTATTACTCTTATCTTGGAGTATTTTGACTGTGACCAAGAGTCTATTAATTTGTCACCACCGAGAGATTTTCTTTTGTGGCCCCACGTGATGAAGATTATTAGATTAGGAGGAACACCCGAAAAAGTGAAGAACCAATATAATTTGCAATTGTTCAACGGCATGTTGCGCATATATTCCATAATTCTAAAATGATTAAAAGGGCATCATGATTTGTTGACGCTTTCTTCCACGTTGACAAATTAACCAATCCACATATTAATTCAGCCTTTATTGTCTCTGAATCAAGTGCCTAATTCCAACATGCCAATTCATTTTCAAGGGATATAATTCCAACACAACTCTATATTTTTTTATTCATATATCTTAGTAAAATCTTTTTAACCAGCGAACTAGATATGCAGAATCGGATTCCATCTCGTCAGAATTAAAGAGTTTAGTTAACATGCACTTTATATGCATGGTGTGAAGCTCGGTATATAATTAGGTATGCGTGAACCAGTAGGAATTTATAAAATAAAATAAAATAAAAATTCGCATTCGAAAGATATAGAGAAATGTTTAATTTTAGAATATAAATCCTTTTTTATCGTTACTGGAAATTATTTAATTTTATAATCATTATTTTGTACCTCTCACTTAATTTGGTGAAAATTGATTTGTCGTAGGAAAAAATTTTGAATCAACGAAAAGGTAAGACTTTTTTCAAAAATATTAATCTTCAACATCCTCCCTTTCTAGTAAATGATGACCAGCGTTTGTCGCGGTGGTGATATATATATTGAGGTTAAGATCTGACATAATATTTTTGATTTGTCTCATGTCAAGGCCTAACACACCAATTTAATGTTTGAGGAACATGGTAATTAAACAAATAGTCTATCACTATACATGGCCCCAGAGTCAAAGGTTCAAACCCTTAGCGGCAAGCAAGACACTATTTAGATTAGGACAAGAAGAATGACTAAAACTTTTGTTGTCCATGATTTATCTTACCTAACAAAGTTGGTCCATGTGTTTAATTGTATTTTAAAAAAACAATATTTGCTGTTCTTCTGTCGGCTCTATAAGTTTTGTTTTTGGTCAACTTCCAGAAGTTGACGTGGCTCAATTTCATAAATTGCTAATTGGGATATCGTGGTATTAATAATTACATATGGCCGCAAATCATAGAACCCAACAAAGTCCAACTTGAGCTTCCAATAATTGAGAAAACCGCTAGGCCCATTCACTAATAGTGGACATATCCCAATCCCCTATTTCTTTGCATATGTGTTAAGTGATGTTAATGTCTTCATGGTCCATAAAATTAAAGAAATTTTAAATAAATCCTTAAAATTATATATATATATATATATATATATATATATATATATATCAAATTATTTCATTTAAGTTTCTAAACATCATCGCTTATTATCATTTTGTCATTATGAAATTTGAATATATGTTATTGTTGGAACAATTGTTCCAACAGTTAATATATTACTTAAGTTATACATTATATATAATAATTAGAATAAAGTGACCCCTTCAAAAAAAATAAAAATAGAATAAAGTGATTGATAGATTGCGGTTTGAATTTCCTTACTACTAAAGGCTGATGTGACAGTATGTCATATTTTCAGGGTCGGAATAGATTATTAAATTTATCCTGAAAATTATTGTACCAGAAATCCAGAACATCTTTGTAGCACCAGAAGCAAATTAATAACAACAATAAAGCAAAAAAAAATAGAAAAATAATAATAATAGTAACAATGATAATGAAGAAGAAATGAAGAAGGTGTAGTTTCAGTAGTTTTTGATGGCAAAAGCGAAACACACAACACTAGAAAAAATGGCTAACCAAATTGAAACAGATACGAGGTAGGTAGATCAAAGCAATCAACCCAACTGAACCTAAGGGTATTTATTTCATAATCCCTGAAACATAATCGTGAAAGAGCAACCAGACGTACGTAAAATTGCATGTAACCAACTAACAGTGCTTGGAGCAGAAACAGCGTCTGCGAAATCCCCAACACTTGCCACCTGTGAAGCCTTCAAGATGGCTAACCGAAGCGCAGTTGTGCTCACTGAGGCACATCCCTTTAAATCGATGGCTCTTTTACTCACAGTGCCTAGCTTCCCTCTGTTTGTACCACACTACTAAAATAATAACATTTCAGGACATTCCATTGACGTCAGTTCTAAAAAAACTGTCGTCAAAATGAAATGGTCGATGATTTTAATAAAACTGTCGTAACTGTGTATGCTGAACTACGTTTTTAGTATAGTGAACCGTTGTGATCTTTTCTCTCTGCGTTAACACAACAATAGTTTAATTAAATAGATTTCGTTAATTACATACACACGTACTATTAATATTCCTGTATGTATAATTATTGACTCGTAAATGCATGGATAGAGGCTTACGAGAAGCAAGGAGAATGAGCAACATGAAGAAAAGCCCAAATCGTGCCTTGTCCATAGCTAATTACGTATACCACCCACACCTAGATCAATATATAACAATAACACTCAACATAAACAAACGGGTTAGGTACTTCTATATATTTATAGCTAGCTAAGAAAGGATTAAACGGTAAGTACTTGAAATTTTCCAAAACTATACCGTAAACCTAAGTTTGATAACATTGGTTAAAAAACTACACTATAGTTTAAAAGAACTTACTAACTTAGATCCATTTGTTTTAAAGGTGGTGTATGTTAGTAAACTATCAATTATTCTTAAAATATATCCGGGTGCAAGTTGCTAACACACTCTTACTAAAAAAACAAGTGGGTTTACATTAGTAAATTCTTCGTTTAAAATCTTAATATAGACGTAAATCTAAGTTTGCTAACATTGGTCACACATTAAAGCATCTCTAATGGTATTGATATAACTAACCTAATTTATTTGATCTCAATCTTAAACAACTTAATTAATTTTCTCTCCAATAGGCATTTTTACTAACAAGTTGCTTAACTCCCAAATATTATATTTTTGTCTCCTATATTTAATACAAAGTTAAGTAACTCATGAGCAATAATTACTTATATAAATATCTCTCTCCAATTTCGAGCAACTCAAAATCACATGTGACATATCAAAATGATTTTTTTTGTTAGGCTTGGTGTCACTTTTGATTCATTATATTTTATTTTAACACATCAAGTTTTATTCTAATTCTTTATGATTTTGAAATGTATCATTTTTGTTATTTTTAAAATATTTCATTAGAAATAAAAAAAATCAGAATGATATATCTCAAAAACATAAAGAATCAAAATGAAATATTTAAAACTTAGTGTACCAAAGTAAAATAACTATGGAATATAATGGACCAAAAGTGACATTAAACCTTTTAAAATAATCAACTTTACATAATGACCGCTAAAAATCATCACTATCTTTATTTTATTTTTAAAAAGAAAAAACTAAAAAATTTGTCATCTCCTCCAACCTCTTATAAATCTAAAAAGGTAAAAAATGCAGCATCACACATAACACATATTGAACAATATCAACACGTGATCTCGTTAGAATCACTAAAATTTTTGGTGGAAACATGAGCGGGACAATGATCTTTTTGGGTCGGCACTGAGAGGTGAAACGACGGAAGAGAATGAACTCTTATTCATTGTGATTTAAAAAAGTTGGTAAATAGAATTATTATCATGATTAAATTGAATGAAGATAATATCACTAAAAATAACATAAGAGTGAAGGTTAATTGTTATTGTTTGTGGTTTCAGATTTTTTTTTTATTTACTTAGTGATTTTTAATTTTTTAAGTAAAAAAGATAGTGATAATTTTTAGTAGTCATTATGTTAACTTAACTATTTTAAAATTTAAAACATTGATGAATACTAAGTTTCTAATGGAAAATTAAAAAAAATGAGTAAAACAATAAAGAATATGCATGAAATTTTTAAAACATAATATACCAAAACGAAAAATTATGAAACATAATAAATCAAAAGTGACATTAAATTATTTTAAAATTTTAAAGTTATTAGAACACTAACATTTTTAATGAAAAATTAAAAAAAAATTAGAATAATACATTTAAAAACATAAAGGAACAAACTGAAAATTTTAAAATTAAATGTATTAAAGTAAAATAATTGTAAAATATGATTTATCTAAAGTAACATTAAACATTTTTATTAATCAATTCTCATTGTAGATGCTCTTGCTGAGATTATCTATATACATTATCTACCTGTTTAAAGTAAGATTTTACTTTAAAAAAATGAAATTATAGTTATTAATTAAAAAATAATAGCTACAAAGTTTAGAAGAATTTTTAAATAGTAATTTATAGTAATGTATAATGCATTAGTTATTAAAGTTTAAAAACATTCCTTAAATTTTCAATCAAGTTTTATATCTGTGTACTTTGTTCTGTCACAGAGCCAAATCCTGGTTAAGGAATCTGTTCACGTGAAAGGCTAGCGACCGACATGGATGTCCATATGCGTGGCAGAAAATGGTCGGTCATTTGAATACAGGGCACACATTCCATACTGAAGGACATGCAATTCATCGAAAAGGGCACGTATATATATATATTGTGCTAATCGCTAGAGAGAAAAAATAATGCTGATTCTCGACAAAAGATTCAGAACACAAGAATAGCAAAGCTGGAAAGAGGTTATGGGACGGAGATGAAGATCAGAATTAAGCTTATAATTTGTCTCAAAAGTGTGCTTGTTGGTACACAGAGTTTGGAGCTAATCAACGGCACTTTCGCAACGATGCTCACTGCTCAGGGAGGGATCTAGTTTCGGGAGTGATATATATACTTTTGACGGAAAATTATTAAAGTACTTTCTTGCAGAATTCTGGATCCATTTTTTTTAAGTGAGTTGTGAATCCAATTAAAGTTAGAATTTGGTCTTTTTTTTTCTTTCAAAAGTATAAGTTACTTTTATGGAAATTATTTTTGCTTTTTTTATTTGATTTATCGGAAATTTTAGTTTTTATTTTCATGAATTAATTTAATTCTTCTATTTGAACTTGAGAGAATATAAAGATTTTAGAATAACCGAATTTACTTAATTTAATAAAAACTTAAGTGAATAAAAAATACTTTAAGAGACCTAAATGGCACATAATTTAAATTAAAAGATCGAAAAATAAAGCCGACCTTAGGGTAAGGGGTTAAAGCCTTGCTTTAAGCTCTAAAAGATATTTCTTTTTTACTAATAATATTCTTAAAAAATTAAAGAAAAATCGTCTCTTTAAATTTTACACCTATTATGTTTTTTATTACTTTCAATTAATTTATTTCTAACAACTAATTAGCATATTTTTGTTCACTTAAGTTAAATTTCACTACATTTAGCATCGGTTAAATTGTGCCTTTTAGTAGAACCAACATAGATCTCGCCGTTGTAAGTTGAATTTGAGGAAACTTTTTACATCAATTATTAGTAGAATCAAGGTAGAAAGTGTCATTAACATATTTAGCCCACTCCCATCTTCCTTCGAATAGTTGTTTGGTGTATCTCTCCATTAGAACAACCAATTCCCAAAAAAAACATCCACATATGAGGGAAAAAAAAAAATGAAAACCACATCATGCACTAAAAGAAAATTACAAATTAGCGAATGAACATTCCATTGCTAATCCCTAGAAAACCTCAGGCACTTAGCGTGGGAATCTTCTCTTGCTAAATACAAGTAGCTAATTAGCGACCAAACACTGCCTCGCTAATCCTTGCAATTCCCTTGCCAACCCTTTACATGGTATCCCTTGCTAATTTCTTGCAACTTTCCCTCTCGCTAAACTGCCGTTAATCCCTCACAATTGTTCCTCGCAAATTATTTCTCACCATTCCCTCACCATTCCCTCACTAATGCCTCTCTATTCCCTTGCAATTCATATTTGACATTTCTTGCTTGTCTTAAACATAAAAAAAAACTTAGATATGAGAAACAAACTACATTAGTAAACATGCAAAACCACTAAATCAAGACCATGTTGTGAAAAATTCTTGAGAGAGAGTGGGAGTATGGTTAGAAGGAGACAAGAAAGGAAAACATATGAGAAATTCGTAATTGGAATAACAATGATAATAGTGACAAGAACATTATGAATGACACAAACACAACACTATAATGATAAATGAAGAACATGATGTTTAAAGAGTGTATGGGTGGAATGAATCTAAGTTGTAAGTTTTGAAAAACATTTTATATTAATTATAATTATAACAAATGTAAAAAAGCCTTTTTACATTGACTCAAATTAAAATCAATGTAAAAAGTTATCCTAAATTACAAAAATGATGTCACACATTTTTAATATTGATTCTCATATAAAAGAATGTTGTTAAATGTATTCTTTGACTAGTGATTGAGTAAACCCTCATTATAATTCCTAGTGAATTTGAAGTTGATCATTTTAATTATTAAAAATAAATAAATTATTCTTGAGATTACAAAGTTTTCAGTTTGTCAATCATTTTAATCTTAACATTAATTGGTCTTAATTAACATGAACAAATTTTTTAAAGTGGTTACGCTTTGTTTGGATAGTGAAAATAGAAGGGAGGGCTAAAGAATAAAATTAAAATATAAAAATCCTACCGGTTGAGAAGGAAAAAAATAGATAGAAAAAAACTTTATTTACCAAGAAACTTATATAATATTTTTAGGAAAGTGTATGACCAATCAAACAAATTATAGTCATTCTTAAAAATCATGATTATCAGAATTCATCATTTTTTAGGAATCGTAATTTTTAAACATAAAAAAAATAAAAAAATCTTAGACCAAACGTCCCCTTACAGTAATTCCACTTACTTCTTTTTTTGTTCCACATTTTTGTTATAATTGAACCTTAATCCAACTTGAGTTAAATTCAATCATCTCGCTAATAAAGTTATTACCGTTGCTTTGTATACACTGACACCCATTTCTTAGTATAGTTTCTAGGTTCCATCGACCCTATAGAAAATAGGCATTGTAGTGTATAAAGCAATGGTAGTATAGCTTTGTCATAAATGTAATCCAAGTGATTAAAGGTTTATAATAACATAAATGTGAAACAAAAAAGGGAAGGAGAGGTATTTAAAGGAAAGAATAAGCTTCTATATATTGATAATAATAATGAAATAAAATTAACTTGTATTTTGATAGATGAAATGTGTTATATATATATAAAAGCAAGTTGCAGTTCTATTTTTTGAGAGTTATTTTTTTAATAGAATATATTTTTTTTTATCTTTATCCCATTATTTATTACGTCTCATAATCTCGTACTCTCACTTTTAGTTGTATAATTTTTTATATGAGTTATTGTATAAATAATATTTTTTAAATATTAGACTTTTTACATTAGTTGTGGTGATAACAAATGTAAAATGTAAATTTTTAGAAATTTTTAAATAGATTCTAAATTTTATTGACTTTTTATATTGCCTAATTATAGACCTACTTGCAGAACTAATTTAAAATGCCGAAAACAAACTAATCATAAAAGTTTTTTTTTGTTTAGTATTAGTTCCTAAAAGTTTTTAAGAAATTTATTTTTAGTTTTTTTTTAGCTTTTTTTCGTTTTTACTTTCGGTCCCTTTTTTTTAATGAACTTTGTCTTATTTAATGAATTAAAAGTAAAGAGGGAAAAAGTTATAGGACGTTGACCGGTCAATAAACAAAAAATGTTTATGAACTAACAAATGAAATTAAAAAAATAGTAAACTTTTTTTTTATAAATGAAATTGAATATAGTTTTTTTATAATTATTAATAAATATTTTTCTTTATATAATAATGCCTTCTTGAAGGTGCTGACACTCTCCAAGAGCTTATATTTTGGCTAGATAATCTACGTGCCCATTCAAATCTATTTCGAAAAGGAGTTCTTGTGTCTTCTCTGTTTCTTTTTTTTTTTTTTCTTTCAGCATGAGGAGGTAGATCATTTATTATTTCCTTATTCTGGATCTTATTACTTATTAGGTTTGGTATTCTGATTATTATTGGCTTGAATTATCCATCGTCTTGCCTAGGATCGAGTAGTTCAACTCATTATTACATTCACCAACATAATTGCCTCCTCGAGAATTAGGACAGGAAATAATTTGCTTATAGCAAGAGTAGGTAGTGTTTGATGAGCTGAGATGTGAAGATTGATATGTCAACAAATCTTGGTGCACTTGCCACCGAAGAAACCTTCGTTCCTGGCCTGCAGACCAAAGCAAAGTTGTGGTCACAGTACACGATCTCCTGCCTCATATTTTTTCAACCATAGAAAGTCATTCTTACTTCCTGCTTTCAACTTCTGCACCAACTCTTCCCTCTAAAGTTGTGGGAATTGATTTATTATCTCACACTCATGAGCAATTTTCCCAAATCAAAGAATATTGGACAAAGCAAAGCAGCAACACAGATTTGTTGACTTCAAATGTGAGAAATTGCAAATTGGACTTAAGGACACACGGATCGCACTTGATGCACCGATAAAGGAAGGAGGTGGCTGGAAACGACAAGTGGGAAGAAGAAGGAAGAAGGTAACAAGTGATTTAAATTCGTGAATAGAAGGATAAAAAAGAATAATTTTGAAATTATGATAATATAAATAATTAATATTTTTGATATAATCAACTAAATTAATTAATTATTTTTAAGAGGGATGAATTAGTTAAAAAAAGTTTTATGATTAAAAACGGAGAGAAAGTAATATTTGTTGATGAAAAATATATATAGGATATTAAGAGGTTAAGAAGCAAAATAAATTAATGATCTTACGGGAAGCAAAGACAAGGAGGAGGAGCTAGCAAGAAGAACAACCCACATGATTTCCTCATCTCCATGCATGTTCACAAACACGAATTCTGCACTCTCAATTGTAATTGTATGCACTATATATATATATATATATATATATATATATATATATATATATATATATATATATGTGCAGAAATGAGTGAGTAATGAAGCAAGTGTGGCTCTTGGGGTGGTGTTATATACTGAATTCAGGGGCTTAATTGCAACTACTGCTCAAATAATGCATCAAGTTATCTGAGTTTTGTCACTTTGCGTTCAGTGAATGGTGAGTACTCAGTAGTGAGATTCAACTACACTTTCACGTGCAAACCTGCTGCTGTGAGTAATTGCAAACCTGAAGCCGCTTTCAATCACGTCATTCATAACTAATAACGGTGTAGCATTTGGTTTGATACATAAACTAACTTTTATTTGAAACATTTGTTAATTAATGGTCTTAGAATTAAGAAATTAAAATATTAAAATATTTATTACATAAATTATAGAAAAACATAAAAAAATTATGATTAACTTCATTTTTTAATTTTTTTATCTCTTAATAAAAATGGTTTTACTTTAAATTTTTAACTATTCTTAGCATTTATCTTATTTTAAACATTTTACTAAAATCTTTCATTTATCTTTTGTTGTTGTATCATATCATAATATCCTATCATATTTATTATTTCTTCTATCTTTTTATTATTTTTTAGGTGTTAAATAACATATTAAATGTATACGGCACATTTTTCTTTAAATATTAAGAGAATACATGTCTTCATGCACGTTTTTTCTGAAAAGTATAGAATTGAAATTTTTTATTCAAGTGTCGTTTGGTGTCCAAACACCCTCTAACTCAAACAAATTTCTTTATATGAAAGTAAAATCAATTTACTTGAAATTGTTTTTTAAACTAAAGTGATTTTTTTATCAGTAAAAATCCAACACTTGTATAAAAAATTTACAACGAATATATACTGTTAAACGTTGAAGTAAAGTAATTTTGAACTCTTAAGAGAAAAAACACAATTACCTCATACTTCACCTAACAAATGATCTTTTATATATATAAAGTTCTTAAAATAAGAAGTATTTATCTTTTATCTATTTAAATCATAATCATCTCGAATATTGTAAATTTGAATCCTCTCACTTTTATATTTAAATGTCAAAATATACTTTTACTGTATTTTAATTCTTTTCATGTTACATAACTTCATTATTTAATACACATTTTTAAAAAAAGCTCAAATTATTAATTGTTTTAAATTATTTTAAATGAAAATTTTCCTTACGAGTTTAAACTTTTTAAATTAATTACTGTAAAATATTATATTAAAGTTCAGTTAAAAAACATAATCTAAAATTGATGCTTTAAAAAAATTTAAATTTCTTCTTATATCTGAAATTTATATTTTTCTTATAATTCTAAATATATATTTATATTTTAAAAAATATTTAAATTAAAAACTATGTATCATGTATCAAATATTATTCGAGTCTCGAAGGACCTGATTTTAAGCCATATATCTACGGGCATTTCGAGTTTTCAATCATTTTTTCATTCAAGTTATAATGATTATGATTGTTCACGTACGAGTTAGTGTTCAGACAATTTGAATTCTTTAAATTAAAAGCTACAGTGATCATATTTGCACATGAAAAATTTACCTGCTAATTTGTTATCATCTTTTTCTAATAATTTAAAAATTATCATATGCATTCAAAAACATATTATATAAAAATATTTGCTCATACTTTTGCTTCTTCCAATATATAAAATATAAAAATGACATAAATATTTTTATTTGCAAAAGTTAAATGGCCTGTATGAAAAGTGAAGAAAATACTGTATAAGTTAAAGCAAAAATTGTTTTTAATAATAATAAATAAAAAATCTAAAGGATCTCATCCAGTATCCATACAAGATTTCAACCTTCATTTTGGGATTATTAAAACCTTGGAGCCCGTGTAGATTTTGACTTTGCTGTTCGCACTCCCCTGATATTTATATGCTTTTCTTATGTGTTTTTGATTTTTTTTTTTTCAAAAATATCATTTTTCTGACTCTATTTTTTAGGACATATGGATTTAATCCATAGTTGGATCAAAATGTCGAATTACGACAAAATGCAGGTAATTACTTAACACACCAAAGCAAATACATTAGTGTGTGAAGTAATTTTCCAAAATGCTTTATAGTTCGTTGCAACCTAAGACTATGGTTAGTTTTTTGTTCAGGGTGCTTTGACCTAAAACAAAAGTGTGTGCATGTTTGGGTTACTGTCAAAACTCGGAAGTGTTTTCAATGTACTTTTATTTTATCAAAGCAACTTTATTAATTCTCTGGTCCACAGTCAGATGTACCCTGTTTATCTATTCTCTTATTTTTACCTGCTTGTGCTTTGAACATAGACTAGTTTTGTGAGTTGACCAATAAAAAATTGAATAAAATTAAAATGAATTTAAAAAAAATGATTGAAAAACCTGGAAATTATAGAAAATGATAAAAACCAAAAATGTTCAACACGGTATTAAGTAAAATTGTAATAAAATACACATGACTGATAAAATAATAAAATCTACCTTTTTATGTTAAACAATTATAAACATTCAATCAGGAGAGGTTGATAGTATATTATAATCAAACATAAAATAGTAATTATCAAAAGAAGATAGGTAGAAACACACTCTTTAATACATTTTTTTAAACACATTTATTCTAATGAATTAAAATTTATTGAAAACTATAAAATTAGGAGAGATAGTCATTAAATATGATATAGAATCCATCAAATTTTATCATTTTCAAGCAATTTTAGCCGATGAGAAATTGTGTTTTTAGCATTTCTCTTATCAAATACCTAATTAAAAACTAAAAGTATAAAGGTTTGAATATTTTCTTAATCCTTGCAATTTAGCATTTTTTTTGTTTTTTGTCCTTGTGATTTTTTTAAGTTTAGTTCTTACAAATTATGTTTGCAAACATTTTTAAGTGATTTATATAATTTTTTTTATTGTTCAAAACATTATCTTTTATTATAAAATTATATTTTTTTATAATTTATCAAAAAAAATCACACTTAAAATTCAAGTTATGCATAATCAACATTGAACTGACTTCAACGACTATTCTCTACTTTTATGTTATTATCTTTTTTATTCGTATGAACTGAAGATACCTATCAGAGAATTTACAACAATTGGCACATTATTCTCAAAAAATTGAGATAGATGCCTTAGTGTCTTTTATATTATCTGGCAATTGAGACCATAATTGATTCGATTTTCTAATCAAACCACCCAGTCCAATTTTTTTTTTCTTATGTTAAAGTATCATTAATATGCATTCAATAACTTAATTAAAGTACCATAAAGTTTGTGAATCAAATGGTGTTGGAATGTTTCAACTTAACTAAAGGATTTGAATTAGGATCATGAGTATCTACCTGCTTTAAATACTTAAGAAAATTTTATCATACATAGAAAACTTTACCGTTTATAATAATTCTGCTGACTAAAACGCTTTGTTGCCCATAATTTATAAAAAAAAAAAATAACAATTAAAGAAACATTTCAATATAATTGGCTGCTGTGGGAAGCCTTGTTGATGGTCATCCTCGTCCAGTTCTTCATGCCTTAAAAGACTCAAAAAGGGTCTGTTGGAAAAACGAAGGCAAACAGGTACATAGAAAAGCATACTTAAACAGATAGACAGCACGGAGTAATGAGTGGGTTTTGGATGAAATTTGGTCCAAAAAAAGTAAAAGCAGACACTGCACTGCTGGACATTGAAAATATGTTATATGGACCCCCTAATGTCTTCACATATTTGTCAATTCACACATGGGAGGTCTTCTGCTATGGCAGACACATTGCATTCAAATTAATATTTGAGAGGAGTGTTAGAACTGGGACCAAGAAGCACAATCTGACCACTTGAACAAAAGATAATCTTAACTACAGCAAAGAAGGATATTGGATAATTATAATCCAACTATACTTGTAATAGTGCTGCTGATTGATCATATTCATCATATTTATGGATTACGAGTAACTACACCATGGTATTTCATCATATAAATAAAATTTAGTTAGTCCGTTTAGAATAAGAAAAGTCCTGTTTAAGGAATAAGAAAAACATTACCCCCTCCATCTGCCAAAGGATATGCATGATTTTCATTACAAGGAGTTTTGTATTGGGGACATTTAAATTAAATTACAAGAAATAATCTACTTTATCTTCTTAAGAAATTAGAAAAAAAAAATTTAAAATAAACTAATCCAAAATTTTAATAATGACATAACTAACAATAATATTCTCAAAGCTCTAGAGGTATATCTATAAGAAATACCAGTTCACGGTGACCCAGATCTTAAAAGTTAATACTACATTAATTCAAAGGTTAAAATTATTGTTGATCTTAAAAGTAATCCTATGTCTTCCAAATTGTATTTGTTTGAATGGATGGCTTGTATGCTGGAATTAGTGAGTGCATATTTTGTTCGACTTGAAAGTTCAAACTGCCCAAGACACACATTAATTATAGAAGTTGCTTTTAAGTATCTAAACAAAATTGAAATCCCATATGGGCAGAGAAAATCCAAGGCTTAAAATGGCAAAAAATAAAGCTGATCTAAAGTCTAAACTACAGTGCCAGATATTCTAGATTGTATGATGTTTTCTATCAGTGCTGGGAACACGGATTATGACAGATCAAATATTTTTAAGCTTGGCTACAGACAAAAAGACAAACATATTAATAAAATGGCCCCACCAAAATTTACATGAAATTTATACAGATAAATAGAGCAATTATGTCCTCCATATATGAATACGAATTCAAAAATCAAAAGATCCCCTCCAACAATGATAACAATAATAAATAATTAAAGAAACGCAGAAAAAATATATATGATTGAAACACATGATCACGATCTTCATTAAAACTTTCCTCTGCTTGCAGCAAAGTCCACATCTTTGAAGCTTTGGACATCTTGGGTGGTAAAAGTGAATGCAAGAACATAAGCAACCAATGTAGGCACTGCTCTTCTCCACCCCCCTTATGGATGTACATAACAATGATAAGATTCTCAGTCAGAAGAAGGCTTGACCTTTAAGCGGTACAAGAGCTTCTTCTTCTTAGAGCTTTGATTGTCAATGGTGAGAACCACTTTCCCAGGTTCACCAATTTTGTAGTTGTTGCAAAGCACCGGTTCTTCTGATGAAGCAACCTTTCTAGCCTTCTGGATGATCACAGTATAACTTCCCTCTGAAGTTGGCACAAACTCTGCACCATAGCTTACATCCCACCCTATTACTCTGAGCTCCCAAGAGAGTAGAGAGTTCTGCATGATCCCAAGTGAACAAAATTTCAATGCATTACAAATGCTATCAAGGCAAATGCTCAACAATTTTTTACCTACTCTCATGAAGTCATAGTAATGGAATAGCTATAGAGTAGGATTCAATTACTTAACCAACCACTTGAACTACACAAGGTATTCATTTCCAAATTTAATCCCATGACCTATAACTATCTGGCTTCTAAATTATAATAATATTAGGTTGATCCTAACTATATTAGATGCAGACTATGGAAAGGATAAACAGTTGAATTTTTTTTGTTCGAATCTTTGTTTTCTTTGAACTTTAATATATCATTGTTGCATGCTGAATGATGATCTAAGATTCAACATGAACTTCTCTCACCAATTCTAGTGAGCTAAATTAGTAATAGCTGACAAATTTTGCATTCAAGATCAGTTATTATTTTAATAGCCTATAGCTAATAAGCATCACAGTGGTCCGTTTATATTTTATTCAAGATGAGTTATTATTTTAATAGCCTATAGCTACTAAGCATCACAGTTGTTGTTTTCTAGCCTCGATGGTACTCCGAAACAACAAGTTAATTAGCAGTGGAAAAGGATTTTGGTTGTTAGCAATATTAAGAACTGAAACAAAATTAAGCCACTTATGTTTCCAATTGGAGTATGGTCTTACCATGTTTATTTTATCATTCCTTATTTACTAATTTATGGTGTATTGCCCGATACATGTCATCTCGGGGCATGGGTCTGCCTTAATTTGTCGCATGAAACGGGAGAAATAAGTAAAGAACGAAAAGGATAATATTAAAATCTTGAGGACAGAGGAATCCTAGGAAAGACTCCGCATTTCTATGCTGCATTCATTGAATTCTACCTCAATCGAGATCAATCAATTCCGACAAAAAAACACAAAGGAAAAGACCAAACCCACCTCAGTAACTGGAAACTCTACCGTATGTTTTGCTGCTGGCCTCACTGTAATTTCTGTAACAGCATCGGAAATTCCGAACTCGCCATCTTTGCTTAGTCCCCCATACTTGACCGGAAGTTGCTCCGCAGCAATGTATCTGAAATATCCATAAAGCAAATCAAGCTACTCAGTAGGACACAACAACAAAGCCTTATCACCGTAAGTGAGGTCGGCTACATAATCACATGCCACTCACTAGGACACAACACAAGGGAAATTGAAAAAACAAGAAACAAGAAAATAATTGAGTGTTCACCTCAAAAGGGTCTCAGCTGATTTAGAAGGTCCAGCAAAGACAAACTTGCTTTTGGTTCTCTGAGTAAGAAAAGGGCTTATCATCCTGTTCACTGCCAAGTACCACCAAGGCACATTGATAAACACCTACACCAGCAAAACAATAAATAACATCAAGAAAATATAATTGGAAATTATAGGGAAACAAATAATTAATCATTGAATCAAGGTTTTGAAAAATAGTCTAAAACTGCAATTTCGGCCACATTATCAACATTTTTTTTACTCTATGTGAATATGGTTGCATGTATGTCTGCAACAACGTGACAAAATAAACCTTGGTGCTGATGCCAAGACTGCATTAGCCACATTTATTAGCAGCTTCCTGCCATCTCAAGGATTGTGACCACTGACCATGGTTTAAGAAAAAAAAAGTATGTGACCACAGTTTTGGTAACAACACAACATCAAGATTTTTGGAGTCATTGCACAATCACAATTATGGTCTCATCAATCACATTTGTCTGCAATTTTCTACAACATTAAGGATTGTAAGAAAAGATCTTGACCGCAATTTAAAACCTTGATTAACCACAATTTAAAACCTTAATTTCAACAAAATAGGCCTTGGCTGCAATATTGGCCACATTTATTTGCAAATTCTGGATATCCTAAGGATTGCAACCAAAATGTGTCTGGCTCAGCTCAGTTGGTTGAGCAACAATGCGTGAGTTCTTGTTTTAAAAAAAAAGAATGAAACCTTAAAATTGAAATTAAGAGGGCATGAAGTACCTGTTTGGCTACAAACTCAGGATAGTTATCCTGAAGCAGCTGGAGGGCCTGTTTGGTAGCCTGTCTAAGCTCCCACTTGGCAGGGCCAGGAGAATTCTTGAGATCATTAACCTGAACAATGGTGCTTATCCCACCAGGGTTAAAGTCCAGCTTCCTGATACTCTTCTCCAGGAACTGAATCCTCCACCTGAGAAATCTATACCTCTTCTCCTCATCAGAGAAACTCTTCTTGTACAACTCCTTGTTCTGAAACTCCCCATAGATATTGTAACACACGGGGTGACCCTCCTTGTCGAATCCATGCATGTACACCGCTTTCTCCAAATCATCACCTAAATCCTCCAATAACAACTCCTCCATCTTGAACTCCTTCCTCCACCGAATCGTGCCCTTTATCATCGCGAATGCCTCCTTCACCTTGAAGTCCCGAGCACGCAGAAACTTTAAGAGAATCACGTCGCTCCTCTCGTCAGCAAGAAGAGGAACACCCCAGATGGAAACTTCTTCGGGTGAAGCAGAAACAGCTTCCACCTTTGCTTCCTCGGAAACAGTCACAGACACAACGCTTTCTTCGATAGCTTCCACCGTTTTAGCTCCGTCTTCATCAGCAGAAGAAGCAGACACCGCCACTTTCTCTTCATCAACCTCAGTTTCGGTTACCTTAACTTCTGCAGCTTCTTTTTCTGTCGCTTCTGCCACGTCAGCAGCAGCATCAAAAACTTGTTGCTTCTCTTCTTCCTCCGCGGGGTTCTGTTCTTCCTTGTTGTCGGGTTTTTCATCTTTGGGAGGGTTACTTGTTGGCACCGCGGAGAATTCGTGTTTGTTGAGCGCTTCTTGAATAAGTTGTTTGAGTTCTTGCAGAGCCTTTTTCTCGGTCTCTGGTAGGTCGGAGACAATGGTGCTTTCTTCCTTGAAAGAACCGGATTCAGGAACGTTGCCGTCGCCACTTGGTTTTGAAACCTCGGACTCGGTTTCAGTTTCGGTAACGTTCTCTTTCTTCTTCTCTGGCGAGGTTTCTTCTTCATTTTGTTGTGGTTGTGCGTCTTTCTCTAGGGGAACAACAACAACGTTGGTGGTGTCTGGTTTCTCAGCAGGTGCCACGTCAGAGACCACCACCTCCTCTTGAGTTGTGCTTGTCTTTGGAACTTCCTCAGCCATGGTAACTTACCAACACTTAACAACAGTGACACTTTTCTATGATCTGAACAAACAAAATTTGAAAAGAGAGAGAGAGAGAGGATGTGATGTGCGTGAAGAGAAGTGATGATGGGAGAGGGTGTTATAGAGAAGGACCAGACTGTGGCAGCTACGAACATGGCCCCAATTTTCATTAAGTGGGCCCGGCCCGGATGTAACGGTGTTATTACACTCTGTAGCCACCAGTGTGGGCCTACTGGCCCAACCAGTTACAATTCGAACCGTTCCAACGGTCCCATTCAGGGCATTCACATTTCACGTTAATTTCCTTTTTGGAGTGAGTAGCTAAATGGATTCTCAAATGATGCAATGATAAAATAATTTTTGAAATATGAAAAATATAAATTTAAATTTTTAATATATAAAAAATATGATAAAATAATTCTGTGTTAAATTTATAAAATTATCTTATTATTAAGTTATAATATTTGACGATCAATTTATTAATAAAATATATTTTTTATAATTAATTTGACATTAAATTATAAAATTTAAAAATTAATTTATTATTAAATTATATGAATTTAGAGACTAATTTACCATATTTTATACATATTGAATGACTTAATTTTAAAATTTAGATAAATTTATTAACATTTTATACTTTTTTCTTATTTGCCTTGGATGCGTTGTGCCTTGTTGCGACTGTTAGCTGTACCTTAGTTTGCTTTGAACTGTAGCGAAGCTGTTGAACTTGAACAGAAGGTTTGGCCCACGTGGATGATTATTCAGCTGTAATGTGAGATTCGTCTCATAAAATATGTGGAAAGGAACTAATCGTGGGCGCTAATATTTGTGTTAACAATGATTAGTAATAACTTGTTTCGTTTAAATTTTGAATTCAATAATAGTTGTAGTAACATCGGATTTTTTTTTAAATGGTAACAAGTGTCTTGACAATATTGATTAAGAAATTTAAGTAAAAATATTTTTATTGAAAGATAAAAAAATAATATTATTCATATTTTTTAACTTTTTTTTTATAATTTACATAATATTTTTTTATTTTAGTTTCTAGATTATTATCTTATCAATACTGGTTAACAACAATTTTTTTAAAAAAAAATTAATTGTTTGATTTTTAAATAGAATTTAATATTTATACAAAACAGTTTTAATTTATCACTTAATTATAAATTATCATTTAAATTATTTTTAAAATTAACAAATTTATAATATATGATAAATCAAAATTAGATGAGTGTATAAAATTTTTTACACTCCCAATACATAACTCCCTTTCTCTTTTTAAATATTTATGTTGTGGCACGATCTTGTTTTTGTTTTATTCGTACTAGTAGGTGGTGCTGTGCTGTTAACTAAGGATGACTGGATTGAATAACCGCATTAAGTAATTGTTTTGTTTTTTAATAGTGTTCAATAATGATATTAGGACAAATCCGATCATCCAATTACTACAAATTAAAGTTAATACTAATTTCTATAATAAAAATCAATAAATTTAGTGTAATATATATATATATATATATATATATATATATATATATATATATATATATATATATATATATATATATATATATACCAGATTGTAATGATGATATTACTTTATCCGTATATAATCTATTTTCTCTTTTAAATATCTATATGGTTAAGGGTGGGAATAGGTTAGGCTGGCTTACAGGGGTCTACGACCTGACCTACATAAAGTTTGGTCTGGTCTGACCTATTTAATTAAAAGGCTAGGCACAGGCTTTTTTAAAAGTCTATTAAATTAAATAGACCAGGTTTAAGCTTATTAAAAAGTCTTATTTTGGGTATAATTAATATTATTTTTTAAAAAACTAGCATATTCAATTCCTATAATTAAGTAAAATTTTAATTACAAGTGTGAGTCAGGTTTCCTTTATATTTTCATTATTTTTATTAGTTTCCTATTTCAGTTACCAGTTCCTTTTTCTATTCCTATTAGGTTTCCTTTTTCTTTTATTACTTTCCTACATTATAGAGCAAATAAAAATCATATCCTATCATATCCTATTACGTTTCTATACAAAAATCATATCCTATCATATACTATTAGGTTTCCTTTTTCTTTTATTACTTTCCAGTATTATAGAGCAAATAAAAATCATATCCTTCATATATTATTACTTTTCTATACAAAAATCATATCCTATCATACCCTATTACGTTCCTATACAAAAATCATATCCTATCCTATCATATTAAGTTCATATACAAAAATCATATCCTTTTTCTATTAGGTTTTCTTACTTTTTTTAACTTACCTTCCTAACCCAACAAAAATCATATCCTTTTTACTTCAAGCTTTTTGATAGAGGTAATTAACATTCTATATTTAGCCTATTATAGAAGGTGTGTTATTTATTTATTTTTGGTTAAAAAAACTAGAAATATTAAAGATTTAATGTGAAGAGAACTTTTAAATAGGCTATCAGGTCAAACTAGGCTTTTAAAAAGATCAGGCCGAACTAAAATAAAAAGTCTTTGATAGGTTATAGGCCAGACTCATGTCTCAAAAATTAATCGTAGACTAGGCTCAGGCCTTTTAAAGTCTGGTCTGGTCTGGCCTATTTCCACCCCTGTCCATGGTGTGTGGTAGGATCATCTTTTGTTTTTTTGTTCCTTCCTACTAGTAGGCGGTGCTGTTAACTAAAGATAACGGCACTTTCATGTTTCACCCTTTATGTTTTTTAAAAAATTGTTGTCTGGACTCGTTTTAAATAGAGGGTCCAGCTTTATAACAAAGTTTAGAATGTTGAATTAATGAATGAATTCACTAGTAATCTTAGTTTTTTTTATTACATTCGTTTTTTTCCAACTTAGTTTTTATTTCCATCAGACTTTTTGTTATGGTACCTTCTTATGCGTTGCCAACTGGCCTGGAAATACTAAACTAGTAGTTTTCTTTTTCTCAGCTACTAAAATAGTAGCTAACAAGTGGTGATCCAGCTTTGGGAAAAAAAGAAAAAGAAAAATTGGTGATCCAGCCCAAGTCTAATGAGCCCAACTCAAATATCTAATAATATTTTTTCTTTCAGAGCATAACTTTCCTTTTTGTTGGAAAAAAACAAACCTTTCTTCCATTTAAACTAAACTGGAGTAAATGTCGAAGTGAGTAAATTGACTATGTTCGGCTCATCTAAGTTGGCTCATTACAAATTGTTATGAAAATGAGTTAATTCAACTCGATTCATTTTTTGAGAGTTAAGAAATAGTCAATTCAATCTATCGTAGGTTCATAGATTAAAAGGATTGATTTACTTAAAATAAAATAAAAAATAAAATTAAACCATTTTTTATGTTTTATGATAAAATATTAAAATAATTAAACATTCAAAATTTTGTATTATAGAGGATAATTACAAAATAATTATGAGATATATATAATATATCTATAATCTATAAATGCATGCTCAAGAATCAAAGTGTCACATTCAAAATAGAGTGTTATAGTCATATATTGAAACAAGACCAAGTTCAAACTCATATCAAAATTGAGAGTGACCTATCTTTAGTAGGCAGCTCTAGGATTTTTAATATTGTTGCTGAATTTATTTCTAGTCCCCTTATATGGGAGATGTAAATATCAATAGTATCTTTCATAGGTTTTAATCAATTTAGGTTTGAGATTTTTTAACTTCACCCTTCCAGCAAAAAAATATAATAATATATCAAAATTGAGAGCGCCATATTAAGTAAAGTGAGTTTTTTTTTAAGCACAAACCAATCTAACTCACAAGTCCAACTTGGATGAGTCAGATTTAAGTGAGTCAGTCTTTTTTTATTATTATTTATAATTGAGTTTGGTTGACTTTGATTAGCCTAATCTCATCCAAACTCGTGATCAATCAGATTAGTTCACAAATTACAATCCACTTTAATAGTTCTAAACCAGATTACATCATACTGACTCGGATCAATTAAGGTGTGTTTATAAATCCGTTGGATAGAAGTTAAACAAAAAATTTACACTTTATATACAAATATAAAAATAATGTGAATGTTGAATTAGGTAGAATGTGAATTTAGTTGGGCGAAATTTATATCTAGACACACTCTTAGCCATTTACTGCACATCAGGCTCATACTTATATTTCTAGATGAAAAAAAATGGAAATAATGGGATGGCATAACAATTTTACTGGCAGGGCATTATTAGCACGCTTATAACAGAGATTCATATCGGAGAATTAAATCATAACCAGTTATACGAGTGGTAATTTTATTCGTGAGGAAATCGATAGTTTTTTTTTACTAATTTTTAACCATTTTGCATCAACTTGTTTTGACCATTTCGCTGTTTATTGTGATTTTTGTCAACAAAACTTAAGCCTTTTGACCAATAACATTTGCCGGGGGGGGGGGGGGGGGGGGGGTCTCAAACTCTATACTAATCTTGTTATTTTGAAACTTGTCAAATTGTTTATAAAAAAATTTACGTAAAAATGTTTGACGTTGAAAAACAGAATTTTGGCAATAGAAAAAAAGTCTGACTAGAATTGGTGAATAGAAAATGAGTTTAAAAAGAAAAATAAACATTCTGACAAAAAGGTAGATTACAAAAATTAACTAACAGAAATTATATAAATTGATACGAATCGAAGAAAATAAAAATAAAGTGAAAGAATTAGCGTTTGTAAGACATGACTTGATTAATCTATAGCGGGCTAAATATAACTTTTACATTTATCAAGATGTTTGAATGTGTGTTAGAAACATGATTCTAAATTGTGGACTCCAGTCTGGTTAAAGCAATTGGAAGTAACTTTTGTATCATCATTAACCTGAGTCATATAATTTAATTCAAGTGTATCTCTTGTTAATATTGATGTTGTCCTCATGAATAGCAAGACAAAATATATTTTGGTAATTATACATCCAAAATCAATTTTGATTGCAATTTTTCAAATAACATTACGTGACAAAATTATTTTTTTAACATTTGTTATCCAAACAAAAATTATGTTGATTCTAAATCAATTTTATAAACCCAAATCCAAATAGGCATGGGTACTTCATTTTGGATGTTCTATTCTTGATCCTTGCCACAACTTGTGGTTTGTAACCTTTTTTAATGAAAGTTCTCTTTGCCTTTCCGAAAAAAAAATGTTTAAGGAAAGTAAAATGCAACAAACATAAAGAGTGCTAAAAATAATGTTGCAAGAAAAATAATATTTCTGAAATTTAAATGATAAAAGACTTATTGTTACGAAATACTAGTTCACATTAGATGTTCACATATGGATCATGCATAATATAGTATTAGAATTTTTTTAGTTTTTCAGTTCTTCATAAAACTCACTTTTCATATAATTTTCACCTTATTTAAGTTAATATAAAAAATACAAAGTAGATCCTAAAATAAATAAAAAAGATAAGATTTTTTTAAAAGAAATACGTGTTATTAATTAAATAAGAGAATTATTTTAAAACTTGTAAAAATTAGTGGACAAATTTTAAAAAAAGTTTAGAAACCGTTCATATATTTTAACTTTAAAATAATTAATCTTTAAAGATAAAATTATAAGAGTTTAAAATTAATTAAAAAACTAAAAGTATAATTAACCACAGATATTTTTTTATTTGTAAAATAAAATTAAAATTTATATTAAAATATGATATAAAGATGGTCTTATTGGTGTTCCGCGTAGCAATTGGCGACCACTTCAACCTCACATCTAATTGCATAAGCAAACTCCATTTGGTTTCAAGAATTACTCACTGTAATTAATTTCTTAGTGTGCTTAATTTTTTTTATATATTCTTCATTACAAAAGCCAGCACACATCAACTACAATTAAATACCACCCAGTATCCAGCCATTATTGTTTATATTTGGCCATTAAGAAACCCAGATTATTTTATATCCCATGCATCCAATCCAAATACCAACACTTGCCAATTTGCTATTGCAATTTGCAAACACAAAAGTGGTGGATTGTAAAACATGCCATCGTTAGGACAGTGTGAGCCAGGGAAGAAGACTTTTGAAAGAAAAGATACATTTTTCTTTTTTATAATAATGCTCAACAAGTGAGATACAGCCCTCCAAAAAAAAAAGTGAGATACAACCAAAACAGTTTTCTTTTTATTTATTTATTTAATTTTACACCTCATTTGTCAAACATATAAAATCCAAAACAACTTCCCTTACCTCTCAAGTCTCCATCAATCTAACTATCCCAAACCAACTTTGCTACTTCGCACGAAACACCATCTGTACACATTTGACGATTGACATGAATATTTTTTATTCATAAAACATTGTTTTTAAATATTAATCTAGAAAAAGGAAATTCTTTCTCCTTATTGTAAACTAATACGTTTCTGTTCTTTATTGTCTCTATTATGCAATTCGCTCATTCACAACTCACCGTAAGAGGTGTGGCATTCACAAAGAGGAGAGTAGAAACTGCCCCTACTGGTGCAATTGTGATCGAGGATCTGTGCCAATAACTGATCCATACTAATATTTCAAGAAGTTTCGATTGATGCAGCTGTAATCGCAGTCTCAAAATTTCATTGCAAAAGATTCAAAAATGTTGATGTTACAGTGACAATTGCTGTCCCAAATTAACCATTTTTTAAAACCTTAGTATGAACCGACATTTTTCCTCATCAAGTCAAAACTATTAATGGAAATTCGATTTTGAGCTCGTATGCAAATACTAATGTATATTCTACGCATATGGCAAAATAATGTGCATTATGAACAGCTCGTATGCAAATACTAATGTATATTCTACGCATATGGCAAAATAATGTGCATTATGAACATAATCAGCGATGAGAGTGAAAAGGGAAAGAAAACTAAGGCTGATTCAGTTAGTGAAAAATAAATTCTTATCACACAAAAACATATCAAGATATTGGTTCAATTCTGGTTGCTGATAGAGAACTTTGTTGAAACATAATACTCTGTAAACACTCAATAACCCTTGTGTCCTGTGTTGGTTGAACTCTGGAGACTCACTGTAATTTTTTACCATAAAGAGAGAAAAGTGACTGGGATGGGCATGAGTACAGGTGGCACGTGACTCACATGCCCTGCCGTCACGAATACGTTTGACATTTTAGCCAATAGTTTTATGCGCATTCAATACCCAATAGTCGTAGCTGATAGATAGATAATTAGATATAGCATGCTTTTTGACGAAAAATAGGAACAGTGACAAATGAGACAATGACTACCACATCCACATGCATGTCGGCCACAACCAAAATGCGGGAAACTTTAATATATGTAAATCCTAATTTCAGAGTTCAGACAAGGAAACCAATTAACACGGCATTTATGTTCTTCAAATCTCAATCCTAATTTTAATATAATTTTATCTTTTCCACCACTTGAATCTATAGAGTATATTTGTTTCGAGTCATATACATTTATTTCCAGAAATATAAGTTGAAAATGGATCATTCTCATATTTAGTATAAATTATAAAAAAATATTCTCAGTTCTATTCCAAAGGTATATATATTTTTCACGATTTCTTCACTTCCTATTCGAAATAGGTGAGAATATTGTATTTCCATAGGAATAATAGTTATTGTTTAAAATAATTTCTTACTTCTATTTTTTTAATATTTTTTATTTTTAATTGAAATAAACTTTAAAATATTTCAAAGAATATTAAGTAGTTAACAAGCATGTTGATGAGAAAATTGTTCAGAAATATCATTTCCAGGAGTATAATCTAGTCTGCGAAACAAACGTCACCTATAGATTTTAGTTTTGAAATAAAACCTTGCTTGCAATGTATTAAGACTTATTATTTTTAATTATTAGTTTGTGGTGAGGTTCCATATATTACTTAGAACTTGGATTTAAAAACTTATAGGATGTCAGAGAAGAAAAAAAAGCATAGAAATTAATTAAAATTATTCACATCAATTTTAAATTTCATCTCCATGTATACATAGAAAATACTTCCTCTGTTTTTTTTTTAATTGTCAATTTTTTTAAAATATTTTGTTTCTATTTATCTGTTATTTGTAAAATTTAAGGTCATTTGTCAAATATACCCTTATTTATCTCTTAATTTTTAATTAATTTTACACTTGTAGAATAAAATAGAATAAGATAGAAAACCCAACAACTATGTTTTTTTTTTTTTTACAAAAACCCAACTATATATATATATATATATATATATATATATACACGTTCAATTTATTTTGTTTCAACAAATAATGAAATTAACTATGCATCTATCTAAACTACAGTGTGTTTGTATATTGATTGACATTCGTTTTAGAACTGCAATTAATTTGTGAGAAGTAATCATTTGCTGCTTTTTTTTTTAAAGAAATAATTTGTTGCTTGTACCTTAAAAAAAAATGTTGTTGCTTGCATGTGTCCGTTTGGAAAATTTTAAACTGAAAAACATATACACCATGCATCAATCATTTATATGTCAAATTACTTGGGTACCGAAACCTTTAAATAAAATTAATCCTCCCAAAATAACTCATGTATGGGTTGAGGCACCAAAGATCTCAGAAGTAATGTGGAGAGAATGGGGCGCCATGATTTTTTTTCTAGATAAACCAGAATCTTAATTCAATTTTGGTCCAAAAGAAAATAAAAGACTCGTTTTTCAATTATTAGCATGCACGCTAAACGCCCATAATCATGTGGATCGAAGTGGCAATCTCGGCTCTAGCATGCCACATGGTTATGTCAAAACAAAAGGACTTGGAAGTCTAGTTCATGAACAGTATTAGAGAAAGGTAATTTTGTTGCTAACTTTATGTCATGCTAATTAATTAGAGCTTGGAGCAAGATTAAAGATGGAATGAGTTTGATTATACTCCAAGTAATCCAGGCATGCTGATCCAAGCTGATGTTGTGGGGCTTTGATATAGCAAAACTACTTCTCCCATTGGGTTGCAGCCTCATTTTGCATAATTTTTTTTAGAAAATACTACTTAAAAGGCATCTCATTTTTGTTTGTTCTTTGGAATAAACTAGCAATTTACTTATTGGAATTATTCTGTACTTGCATTTTATTCACTAAATTTAATTACATGACGAGTTTAGTTTTTAATAAATTTACATAACACGAATAGTGCATGTCAACTTATTTTTTTAGCATAAAAAACTTAATGATAAATATGTTTGAAAATTTAGGGTAGTTTGAATACTTTGAAATTATAGTGTATAAAACTATAAATATTTATGATAAACTAGCATTAATAAATTAAAAAAAAAACAATTTTTTTCAAAACTTTCCAACTCATTTTAAAGAATTATAATAGGGACATTTAAAATTCTTTCAATCTCATTAACTTGATTCAAAGTTAATTTTAAAAAACTCGAATTTTAAAAATTAAAGCAAACGTATTTTGAAAAAAAAATTGTATATTATATTTCAAATGATTTCAACTCAATGTCTTGTAATTTTTTTAAAATTACATATAAATTTTATTTCATACCAATTCAATATTATAATATTAAGTGATGTTTGAATTGGGATTAAATCCAACTTGCATGACCAAATTGTAATGACAATTACGGTGAAGATTCAGGATTTCAAATATTATAATTTAAGTGTCATCAAATATCTTTCGGTTAAAAGTTAAAAATTAATCCATCAAAATATAAAGATTTTTTTCCTTGTAATCACCTTAATTAAAATATTTGATTCTTATTTTTTTTACAAAATCTTTTATTCTCCAATTAAATCACAAATATCTCTACAACTTCAATTTTTTAAGAATTAACCTATTTTTATGGATGATTTTTCATATATACATAGAGATTAAACTCTTAATTACATGCATACCTATCAATTATACCACATCATAGCAGTATTGATTATTTCCTTAAAAAAATAGTATTGATCATTAATGTATATATTATTACTATATTAATTGCAAATGAAATTAAATTCAGATTGAAACAAATAATCTCAATTAAAATTTGTACCTTGTCAAATAAGGAGGAAGCTAAACTGGTCTTGAAGGGGCCTACAGACAAAGCAGTCTATGAAGGACATGTTGGAGGGTAAGTCAATGATGGCTTTTTATTACCCCAACCGAAACGCAGTTCTCAAAGATCCAATAGCAACCAACACACACTCACTGCTCAAATACCTGTGAATGATTCGATTATTAATGGATAAAGTAACACTCGAAACTGACAAACATAACCGATAAACCAAGTGGCAGCGCCACTTACACAATTCCTTTCACCGAACTCACTCTTTTGATTTTGATACCCCTTATTATTATTTATTTCCATACCCTCTCTTCACTTCTTCCTCACCAATTTTCTGAACACTGACACTCTTCTCTCCTTAAAGCCACCACATTCTGATACCCTTTTGATCAATCAAAGTGAAGATCAGCATAGAATGCTTGTTTGATTCTATTTCATTGCTATGGATAAGTACGAGGCTGTTAAGGATTTGGGAGCTGGCAATTTTGGGGTGGCTAGGCTCATGAGGAACAAGGTCACCAAGGAGCTTGTAGCCATGAAATACATCGAGCGTGGCCCCAAGGTTTCTTCTTTTATACAATCACTTCATCAATTTATGATTTATCCCAACCCTTTTGTGTGTTTATTATTATATTAAGCAGTTAAAGAGATGGTAGAACTTGATGCAGAACTGAACAAAGACTTATGTTTGTTAATTATTCTCCTATGATTTGTGAGTTTTATTTCTATGTACCGGTTTACGCTCAACCCATCAGAAATCATATGACTTTTAAAATAGTTAGTGTAAGAGTGAACAAACTTTCCATATATGGCGGTTTGTGTCGGTTCATACACTACTTACTCGTGATTTATTGTCTTTTTTTTTCTTGAAAGAGAACGAAAGGCTTCAATTTTACTTCAAATTTCAGATTGATGAGAACGTGGCAAGGGAGATTATGAACCACAGGTCCCTTCGGCATCCCAATATAATTCGTTACAAGGAGGCAAGGAATTTAATTAACTTCTTTTGTTTAACCTGTTGGATCACTTTGTGTTGAGCACTAGCACTGCACAGTAATGAATTATTTTCTGTTTTTTTTTTCTTCAATGAGATGTTGATTTTGCAGGTGGTTTTGACTCCCACACATTTAGCAATAGTGATGGAGTATGCAGCAGGAGGAGAGCTCTTTGAGAGGATATGCAGTGCTGGCAGGTTCAGTGAAGATGAGGTTAATAGCTTCACGTACTCTTAGAATTTTCGTCCTTGCTTTTGTTTCGGTGTTATGTCTCGCTCACTTTGTTTCCTTTGGTTGTAATGTTCAGGCTAGATATTTCTTTCAGCAGCTGATTTCCGGTGTTCATTTCTGTCATACCATGGTATACTCATGCTCCAGTTTGTGGAAAATCTGGCATTTACAGAGAAATTCACAAAGTGAGAACTTATGCTTTTGCTTTTCTTTTGCAGCAAATATGCCACAGAGATTTGAAGCTAGAAAATACCCTTCTAGATGGAAGTCCTGCACCTCGGTTGAAAATTTGTGACTTCGGTTATTCCAAGGTATTGGGATTAGTATCATTGAGCTTAAAACTTCAATTACTGTTATAGTTGTTTGAATGTTTCTTGTTTGTAATGTAGTCATCTTTGCTGCACTCACGACCCAAATCAACAGTTGGAACACCAGCTTACATAGCACCGGAAGTTCTTTCTAGGCGAGAGTATGACGGAAAGGTACTATATTAGCTGCACATTGAATTGTTTCTTTAGAGTTCCTTGGATCTGATTTATTTATATATTGATCTTAACACTTCGCATTTGTAGCCTGCTGCATGTCACTGGAAACTTAGCTTTTTGTGCATGTGTTGAGGGGTTTGACTGATGGAACGTGTGTTATAAGTTTATGACCAAACACTTACTCATCCCTAGTTTTGTTGCTTTGTTCCTCAAATATGCTACCTGGAATAGAGTATGTTGAGTATTTTACATGCTCACTTTTGACCCAATGTATTAATGATTATATAATGTTTTTTCTGTTTTAAATATTTAGTTGGCTGATGTATGGTCATGTGCGGTGACTCTTTATGTCATGCTGGTTGGAGCATATCCCTTTGAGGACCAGGATGACCCTAGGAATTTTAGGAAAACAATTCAGGTATGTTTCCTCCCTTTCAAATATTTGCATAATGTTTCATGTTATTTTAACATCATTCTTATCCTGATTTCCTTTCCTATTCTACAGCGTATAATGGCTGTTCAATACAAAATCCCTGATTATGTTCACATATCTCAAGATTGTAGGCACCTCCTCTCTCGTATATTTGTTGCAAATCCATTGAGGGTATGTTGTGATGCTTTAAGAACTAAACTTTTTTGTGCTATTATTGCAATTCAGTTAGGCCTCCTTGCAATTGCAATTCAGACCATGTCATGTTTGCCATGTCACTTTTACGATCTAGAAGTATATATTTGTAAGTACTACTATTATGTTTACTTGTCAACCTTTTGCTAATGAAAATAAAATATTCAGAAACTTTTTGGTAAAATAAACCTTATTGACTTATTGTTGATTGAAACCTATACCTAAAGAGGAAGTTTATGACCAAAAATTTTATTTTCATCATCTGGTCAATTCCTGTTTGGTGGATAGGTATGATTGGAGTGTTTCCATTTCTCTTACTTTGACTTTTCCGTGCATCTTATCAGCAAGAACATGAATTTGGTCTTCTTTTCTCTTCCTTGTACTTCTTTCCATATTTACTTAGTGTCAGGACATCATAAGGTTTGAGAATTGGGACACTTATGGTACTCGTCTTCTGAAATTTAGGTGCCATGTACAGAATGTACTTAATTCTTCCTGGCTGCTGGTATTATATTTGAATATAAAGAATTACAGAACTTTAGTTAATTTACTAGTATTTGATTCTGTCCTTTTTAATCTAAATCCTTATATAGTTTTCACATCTTTACATCTTCTTTGGATGGTCTACTAATATCGTGTCTTTAGTCTCCTGTGCCTTTACCCATCCTCGAAGCAAAAGACAAGAAAATGTGCTTTCTGTCAAACAAGATGCTCTTGAAAATATAACTAACTACATTTGGACTTATTTATGTAGAGCTAACTGCTAGACCATTTTATTTATTACAGAGAATTACTATTAAGGAAATTAAGAATCACCCATGGTTTTTGAGGAATCTTCCAAGGGAGCTAACTGAATCTGCTCAAGCTATCTATTACCAGAGAGACAGCCCAAACTTTCACCTTCAAAGTGTGGATGAGATAATGAAAATTGTAGGAGAGGCAAGAAATCCACCTCCAGTATCTAGGCCTGTCAAAGGTTTTGGCTGGGAAGGTGAAGAAGATTTGGATGAAGAAGTGGAGGAAGAAGAGGATGAAGATGAGTATGATAAGAGGGTCAAAGAGGTTCATGCAAGTGGCGAATTTCAAATTAGTTAAAGCCCTCAAATTCTTGTGTACTTTGTTGAAATATTGTACTTTTTAGAAGTCACCCTTTTTTGTGTACACGAAGTCACCTATTTATGTGCATTATAATTATGGCTCTGTTGTTGTAATATAGTACCGGGTATCATCAAAATGGTTGCTATGTATGAGAATAGTAGTTGTCTAATTACGTTCTAAATCGACATGAGAACCATAGTTGTCTGATTACATGCTAAAATCTAAATTACCTTTTCCTGTTTTATCTCCATGATAGTTTTACTTAAAAATGCTTTCTATATGAAGCAAATGGTTATAATTCAGTGAACAATGATCTCGGCCATGTAATGATGCCTACAAGTTCTCACTTTCGTTTGAAGAATGAAGCATGGCCACACTTAAAAATTAAGAATTAGAATCACATTTAGAAAAAGTACTTGCAAAGTTACTACCATCTTTCTCAAAAATTCAGATCAACCAATGGATCATGTTGAATCTGTTATGATTTATGAACACTACAATTTTCTAGATCTACAAATTCTGCTAATTGTTTTAGTCAGCATCAATCACCGCAGTACATATGAGACCCCTCTAGATGCTGTACATGCTAGGTACAAAGTGTATGGTGGAATTGATATTACTGGTCTTGAATATGGATATTCAACCTCCTGAGCCAAATGGAATGGACAGTCATATGGAACATATCATACCTCTTTGGGGGCTCATTAGGCACAAAATGTCTTTGCACTTGTTTCACCCTCTTGTACATCCTCAAGTACTGCCTTTCTGAAATTCCCATGAGTATCTTTTTGATATTTGGAATGTCCTTCACATCCACTTGAACTGAAAATGAATTCCAATTCAAAACATCACTAAAGGGTGGAACATAGCCGTCAGAAATCAGAACTGGCACACATTCTGCAAATATTGCTTTCACTACTCTGGGACTAGCTACTTCATAACCACTTGGGCAGAGGCAAAACTTGCTGCTTCTAAGCTTTGTGTAGTAAGAGATTCCCTCAGGAAGTTCCTCATAGATTTGCATATCTTGGTCTTTGTTTTTCCATGTACTTTGGAGTAGCTATCTTATGTAGCCATGCTGGTGGCCTGCAAAGAAAGCAAGGATGGTCCTTTGAGATGGGGGATACCCTCCTACTAGATTTGTGACTTCCCCCTTAATAAGTTTAATCTCAGGAAATGAGACATCCTTTGCAGGCTTGAATCCTTCAGATACATTTGCGTTGCATAGAACCCTTATAGCATTGTTGTAGAAGTGATCCACGTAACTAGATACAAGCGGACCCTGTCCATTGCCCAAATAGTATTATTAGAAAAAGGGTCTCATCAGCAAAATTTCTGTCACATTCTTAACATTGATGGCCGCAAAATTGAAATTTATGTGTTTTGGCTCTTTTATATGAAAGCAATTGTTTCCCTTCAAATATCTTAAAATGAACTAATTCAAATGTACATTAATTTTGTCTTAAATATAAGGAATCTGATATAAATTTGACAACTTAACAACATGAATATAAGGAACTTGATATACATTTTGTCCTAAACACAAAGCATAAGTCAAACAAGCATGAGTGAGTTTTTTTTATATATTTATTGTTTTTACTCCATTTTAGCTATATCTTAGATTAATTAAGGAATTGAATTTCCTTATACTAAAGAGAGAGCTCATTGCTTACCCAATCGTGGCAAGAGAGCATGAAGTGATCATAGCCAAGGGATCGATTCCAGAAGGGATGTTTATGGGCTATAACCTGTATGTAGTCTTTTACAACAAGGCCAAGGGGATCTAGATTATAATTGGAGCCACGATCATACACATATTCGACCAACATAAACCCCACTAAAGGGCAGATAATACACAAAAGCTTCATCTGGATCATAAGTACGATAGTACCTCCCCTTTTCCATTTCATGTATGAATCTCCCCTCAGTGGCATATATGTCTTTGCTTAGACCATTGTGGAACAACGGTGGCTCCCCTTCTTCATACACAAAAATCTTGAAAACCTTTTCCATCTCTAGGTAACTCCTGTCAACAAATTACTAAAATCAATAGAAACTAAAGTACAGCTAGTGAGATTATCAGCTCATTAACTTTTGTGGCCATATAATTTCCACTTCTTTTAGTTTTGTTTTTCTTAATGTTCAAGAATGTATAATTGTTCAAATACAAGGTGGTTGTCATGTAATAATTCACTCACTAAAAGAATAAAATCTCTATAGGAACAAGATGGTTATCATGCATTAGTTTGATGCAGAAATTTGTGCTAGACCAAAAAAATATGTATGTACCTCTGAAAGGCATTGACGTTTCTGTAAATTGAACCTTGAGGAACATAGTCTGGATCTTGGAGGTTTGATGTCAAATTTCGAATTTTGCTAGCTTCTCTGATGGAATACCTTGCTTTAGCCAATCTTGCTTCAATTCTTCCTAACTTGGTGTACTTGTGATCTGTAAGGTACCCTTTATCCGTACCTTTATGCTTAAACTTGGAGTCATTTTCATCACCCTAAAGACCGACCGCGTACCAAGAAAAGGACAAGAAACCCCACAAAAAGAAAGGATGAAAAAGTACACTATGTTTGAAAGTAATTGAAAAGTTAAAAATGAAACCAAGACATGGTGATTTCTAATAACAAGTTGATTGTAGGAGCATTGCCCTCTCGGATATTTTTAGGGTCCAGAGTAAAAACTAAAAAATGGACCCCTGAATAACTGAAATTTATTTCATAAATAATTCATCAAAAAAAAATTTCATAAATTTATAAATTCAACCATAAAAAATAATACACAAAATTCTTATATATTAAAAAGTTCAACAAAATAAAGTTAATAAATTTTCTTTTTAGATTTTTTTAAAATTGTGAGGTCCCTCAAAATGAGATTCTAAGCGTTGATCACCTTGTGTATGTGACTGAGATCGCATTGTGTATGAGATAGATATACACCTTATTGAATATTTCTCGATGAGGACCATGATGATCCGAGTCAAATGCAGTTGGAGATGGAGCTTCTCCCTCATGATCATCATGTAATATTGAAGCACTTTTGTTTTCTGTATCCAAAGAGGAAGTTGGTTCTCCCCTCCAAGGTGAAGAAGAGAAATTTGGAGCGAGAAGACTCCGACAAGAAACAAGAACTAGTGAAGTTATGAAGAAAAGAGCCATGCACAAAGTGAGAAGGCCAACAAGTGGACGAAGAAGAGAAGCATACTTTGGTAGAAGAAGCTCTCATCTTAATTAATTTACAGTATCTATCTTTTCGCCAACTACGTGAACAAAGCTCTCAATTCAATGTGAAGAAGTTGGAGGTGGAGAAAGAATGATGATATCTGGGGTGGGGTGCATTTCTTGGTGCTTAGAGAACAGCGATTCTTTACTCAAGATGCCAACTATTCTTACGTACCAAGAGTAACGTAATATGGAGGGAAAAGCAAATATATTTGTGACTTTTAATAGTGACTATGTCATGCATGCTTGACATCTTCAGATAAGTTGGTAGCCAATATATATGTGCAATTATGTTTAGCGGGATAATGTGGGAGATTTTCAAAACGGAAAGTTTTTAGTATTCTTTTTTATACGAAAGTATATGTCTATGATCATTAAAAGATATACGTTTTTAGTATTCTTTTTTTTTTATGAGAATGTACAAATACGAAAGGTTGTATCCTTCGGTAAAAAGTGTTTTTTATTTTTTTCATCATATATGTATCTTTGATGGGTTTTTTCTATTTGAAAAGGTGTATCTTTTCATTAAAAACAAAAAAAGACATAAGATATTTTATAAATATAATCAATTTATAAGAAAAAAAGATATGATACAAATAAACGTACATAAATATTGAAATCGACTATTTTTTTCATTTAATTTTTATTATTATATTGAAATAACTTTCTTCCTTCTCTTTTTTGACAAATTCTTTTTTCCTTTATGTATAGAGTAAATTATTATTCTTTAAACTACCATAACAATGAGCTTGATTGTGTACTCAAAAAATAAAATTCTAATTTCTACAAAAGATTGGCAAGGCCAATCAAACTTAAAACAGTGTTTCATATGCACTTAGAAATCTTGCATTTTTTAAAATTCTTTTTTTTCATATATCCATTATCACTAATATATTTCAATAATACAATCCTTAAAATGATTTTTATATTGTACACTAGTTATCGACTTAATATTGTGAAAGGGAAACATTCATGGGAATAAATTAAGAGACAAGTTAACTTTGTTGTATATACAGAGAAGATGATAAATAGATGTGTCTGGGAAAAAAATAGATTGATATTTTTGCTACTCAAAAATCACACAATCAATAACAAAAAACAACATCATAAACAAAATAGAAAAAGATTACAAATTTATTTAATGTAGTTCGAACCTTTATCTCTACATCTACGATTTCCTTGCAACAAATCTTTAGAATAAGTCGGACAAACTTGTAAATCTTCCATCAACATGATCCTCCTCCCTTACCTAGGGTGATAATCTCTTCTTCAGGCTAGGTAATTTTTCTCTTGGTAAGAACATGTGCATATAGACCTAACATTATAATCTTAAAGGAGGCAAAAAATCTCTAATTTATATAATATATCTTTAATTTTAAACAACATTGTAGGAATAAGACAATATCCTCTCTTTTTTTAAACCTAAACAATGTAAAGATTTGAAATTAAAAATTTAAATTATTTTCTAATAAAATGATTACAACATTTTTAAAGCCAGTGTTTCATGAATTGCTTAAAATTAAGCATCTTTGCTTAACAAATTTTTATATTGAAATAGATAACTTGACACTGTATTACTCAATTCATTCTTACCAATCAAAGAATCATTTTTTCAATTGCAAAATTTAATATAATTGAAGCTAAACATTCATTCTAGCAACTTTAGCATTCAAGTAATTTTCTATGTAAATTTTTTAAATCTATATAATATTATAAGACTTACAAATTTAAAATAAATTACTCATTTAATCAATCATACATTATAAATACTCTTATACATTCTACATAATATATCTAGAAGGATAAAGAGACAACTAAAAGATATATACCTTAGGGTGTTAAGAAAAAATAACTATTTTTTTAATTAAAAATTACAGTAAAAATATACTAAAATATTATATATTTTTTACGATTTTTTAAATCTCTTAATCCATATCCTTAAAATAGTGGATATATCATGCATTCTTATTTAATTTATCAAAAAACAACTTTTGATAAAGGATCCCCATGTTGGCCTTTCACAAAACCCTTCTACTAAAAGCATGAGCCTTTTTCCCTAAATTATATATACCAATCTCCATCCTTCTATGATATCATTTGTTATTATTTTTTTGTCAAAAAATTATTCTATGTTCATGAATACATTATGTAAAAATAATAAGTATTTTTGGAATCTCCCCCAGCCAAGTTATTTTATTTCAACATATCATTCTCAATCTGATTCTCTGCCGCAATCAGTATGGCGTTTTGCGGTTGACATTCATATGGTGTATATGAGTAAAGTAACTTAGAATTTCCCTTTATTGTAATTTTAATATTTTATAGAAAATATATATTTTTAAGGTTTAATTATTTGATTCTTATAATTTTATTAGATGTATCTTTTAGTCTTTTAAAGTAATTTTTTTAATCCTATGATTTATATTTTAATTTTTTTTAGTCTGTAATTTAAAAATAATTTTTTAGTTCTTATAAATTAAATTTTAATTTCCTCGTAGTCTCTTAATTTAAAAATGATCTCTTTAGTTTTTATGTTTTGTATTCTAATTTTCTTTTAGTCTTTGTTATCTATGAGTAATATTATCAATTATAATTAACTATAAAAATATTAACAAATAATTTATAATTAATTTATCATAAGATAATTTATAATAATAAAATAATTGATAATTATAACTAATTTGTTGTTAATTATTTATATATATTTTTTATAATAAAAACTAAAAGATAATTAAAACATAAATTATATAGACTAAAAAAATCACTTTTAAACTATAAAAACTAAAAGAAAATTAAGATAAGAAAACTGATAAAATGACTTTTAAACTATAACAACTAAAAAAAATTAAAACTAAAAAATAAATAAGTAATTTATCTTATTTTTTAATTAAGTTTTTTAAAACTAAAGTGAGGAGTTAGATAAACGAAAAAGAAGTGGTCGGAATTCAATTCAGTCTCACCTGCCCCTACCTCTAAAGTTTCAGCATCAGCCTTAACTTCAAGGGTCCCTCCTTGCCTTCAGAAGCCATAATAATATACGAATACGATACAATACGAATACTACACCCAACATTGATTATTCCTAACATTTTCTCTCTCTAACTCAGAACCAGTGGGGAAAGAAAAAAAAAGTATTAGACTATTAGTAGCTCCTTATTTCGAATCTCATACTCACCCAACTACCCTCGTGCCAGTTCTATCTCCTTCTCCTCCAAATTAGTTGGAGTTAAGTAAAGTTATCATCTTTTCTCTAAATTGGTTTCTGGGTAATCCTTGCTCATAGCTTTGGATTTTCCCATCAAGCCTCTTTTTTGTTGCTAAGGCTTCTAGCATACATTGGTGGCAGTGCTGATTTATCACTATCTTTAAGCTATGAACACTCCAATTCATGCCCCTTCATCATCACCATCTTCTTCTTCTTCCTCCTACATGCTTCGTCCTCCTTCATGCCTCTCTCATCCTTCTCGTAACATCAAGTGTCCTATGTAAGTGTTCTATTTACCATGATTCTGATAATTTTGTGCCTTGTTATCTTTTGTTCTGAATTTGCATTTCTCATCGACCCTTTTTTTGAAAAGTAAAGTTTTTATTTGGAATCCAACAATATTTCCATTTCATTCATAGAGTTGTTTCTTAAAATGGCTTAAAATCGAGTTAATTAATCAGAAACACTGTAAAGGATGTCCTGTTCTATAATTGAAGTTCTTGGCACTGGCATTTATAAGAAGGATTTTCGGCAATGTTTCTACATATTATAAAAAAATGTCATTTCGTACGTTATTGGCACTGGCAAATATAAAAGGGAGTCTTTGTACTAATTATGAAAATGGCATTTTTTGGTTGGAGATACAGGTCGAGAAGTGATGTTCCATTTCTTGGTTGGTAATTTTTGCAACTTGAAATGAATTTTGGAATGGAGTTTATCTATAACTTAATGATTGGTTTACCTAAGGAAATATCCTTAGAATCAAGTACTCTTTGTTCCCTTTCAAGTTCGCATGTATGTTCATGAGTCATGACCGCAAATTTTGCATTTTGAGGGGTCGTGAGCATGATTTAAATTTCTGCTGCATTTTTGTTTCTTTCCCGATGCATGGAACTGCTAGACTTTCATCCAAGCAATTTTATGTGTATAATTTCTCTGCAGCTTTGAGTTGTGCATCAAAGTGCAACTTTTCTTTGTCTTCTAAACTTGAATGTGATAAAAAAAAATTGATTCTTCGAAACCTCGTACAGAACTGTGCCTTATTTGGGTCAAATTTTTTATTACTAAATGTCAAGATTAATAGAATTTCCCAAAGCGTATAATCTTTTATTTTCATAGGTTGTTACCACAGGCAATTTGTACCTCTCAAAAGAAGTACTGGTGCTTCAGAGCTCATGTGGAGGCTTCTTTTAACACTAATCCCTTGAAAAATTACACATCAGTCAGTTGCTCTACATGGTGGTCTGAAGCACAATCCTTAGTTTCTTACAAAACACACAACAAACAGTTGTTCACTGTAGGATCTTTAGCAACTTCAACAGCTCAAGATGTTTCTGATACAACTCTTATTGGTGGTGATAAGATTGGCGTGTTACTGTTAAACCTTGGAGGTCCAGAGACTCTAGAAGATGTGCAGCCTTTTTTGTTTAACCTTTTTGCCGACCCGGTAATACACTAGGTTTTACAGACTTAGCATTTGAGCTGTCATTTTTTACCCTTCAATTCCTTTAGGTTGAGATTAACCTACAGCTACCAATTCCTTATTGTTTGGTGTTGTGAACTATCACACAGGATATAATACGTTTGCCAAGGATATTTAGTTTTCTTCAAAAGCCATTGGCTCAATTTGTATCTGTCGCAAGAGCCCCAAAGAGCAAAGAAGGCTATGCTTCAATTGGTGGTGGCTCTCCTCTCAGACGCATGACTGATGAACAGGCATGACACTTCCTGTTAACTTTTTTCTTTTCCATTATGAGATATATTTTACTTTCATATTTGTAAATAGGCATCAGATACTTCAAATTTCAATTTCCAGAAATTTAACTAATTATATTTGAGAGGGAGTTCTGAGCTGTGTATTTGTACCTGACATGAAATTTGTCTCTTGCCAATTTTCTCAACTTTAGATTTTGTAAAGTGAAAGAATAGCACAAGAGCAGAGCAAAAAATTGCAAAGAGATTTCTTGATATGAGCATCATGTGTATTTCAAGTTCATCTAGCAATAGTGGTTATAACTATTTTTATGTGGTTACTATTACAGCAGAAATATTTTTTCTGTTGGGAACTTAAGTTACTGTCTTGGACAATGTTATATTGTCACCAAATCCTTAATATTTTTCAACCATTTCAATCAAACTTTGAAAATTTCACTAATCCATTGAGATTTTACAATCAACTTATGTTATTCCGTTAAATACTTTTGTTTGACTCTATTATTATCCTGTTAGTCCTAGCTCATCTAATGAACTCTTTCACAGGCCGAGGAGTTGAAAAAATCTCTTTGGGAAAAGAATGTCCCTGCTAAAGTGTATGTTGGCATGCGTTACTGGCATCCTTTCACTGAAGAAGCTATTGAGCAGGTAGTTCATGATGTTGACTTCAACAGAAGTTGATTAAGATTATGCAATTGGTGGATTCTCTTCTCTGTTATTATCCTACGATCTGAGTTAAAAAAAAATGTAGCTGCATGCTTCATATTTTAAAAGAAAGTATGTAAAATTTCAAAATAAGGATTGCTTGAAGCAGTTGTCATTGATATGCATTATTGGGCAGCTTCCATGCAGTCAATGCCTTCTATCCTTATGAAGATCTTTCTTGGCCAACACCAATTATATCTGAGTTCTAAACTTCTTATTAAGATTGTTAGTAGTTAGTTTGAAACATTTTTGGTCACTTTATATAATTATACTGCACTTTAGTAAGCACACATTCGTGCGCTTGTGTGAAAAAACTTTGAGCTCATTTTCTTAGAAACTATTGCCATTTTAAAGGTATAAAATTTGTGCTTCTTGGGACTGTTGAAGATTGCTGTGTTATAAAAATTCAAAGATATGCAGTATAGCAGGTTATCCTTTTGTGTCTTCTACCTTTGAACGGATTCATACCTTAATGAAATGATATATCAATGTCATATGAGAAATTAACTACTATTTGGTTTAAAGTAGTAATGCTTGTATGAAAACAAATCATGTTTTAAGAAAATCTCAAGGAAAGAAGAAATTTATCAAAATGATAACAAAAATCAGGAATGCTGAAAATAAGAGCTTGAAAGTATAACTTTTACAATCATATTTATCATTTATCTTTTTGTGATTTCTTGCCAATCTAATTAATTTATCCTTTAAAATTATATTGTGTAGATTAAAAGGGATGGAATTACAAAGCTTGTTATTCTTCCACTCTATCCACAATTTTCAATATCAACGAGTGGCTCAAGCCTACGTCTACTGGAGAGTATATTCCGGTGAGTACTATAAAATATTGCTATCTCATTTATTATACTTCAAATATTAAACTATCTAACATATTGTTATTGGTTCTTCAGAGAGGATGAGTATCTAGTCAACATGCAGCACACAGTAATACCCTCATGGTATAAACGTGAAGGATACATAAAGGCCATGGCAAATTTAATTGAAAAAGAGCTGAAGAGTTTTGACTGCCCCGAGGAGGTTCAACATTTGATTAATGCTTTAAATTTTAATGAATTAGAAAAGAAAAGGCATGGTTCCTTGATATTTTTCTATTATCATTGTCATTTTCATAATTGAAAATTTGACAGCAAGGTAACAGATTGATAAGAGTAGCCAACTTGCTTACTATACTTGGTTAAAAACAAGATTATTTAAATAATTTATTCAGAATTCAGTGTTTATTTCTTCAGTCCAACAGAGTTCCTCTTGTTTCTTAGTGTTTGCATGAGTCCAATTAATTCATGCTCATTGCAGGTCATGATATTCTTTAGTGCACATGGGGTGCCTCTTGCTTATGTGGAAGAGGCTGGTGATCCATACAAGGCTGAGATGGAAGAATGTGTGGATTTGATCATGGAAGAACTTGAGACACGAAAGATAACTAATGCTTGCACCCTTGCTTATCAGGTATCTACTTTTTGTCTCTTTCTGCAATCGATTCTCCAGGAATTCTGATATCTACAACTTTCTCTTTTTAGATTTTGCATTAAAATGCTACTATATAGTCCTCACTGAAATCCTACTTGGAAATTCTCTGACTGACTGAGTTCCACTAGGCAATAATATTCTAAGAAGTTCACCAACCCTCTCATAAAGAAAGCTCTTTGGGAGAAAATTTTCACAATGAGTTCTTCTGTCTTCAAACCTACCATCATATGATACCCCAAAGCTGGACACTACTTCTAGACATGTCTTTTCCTGGATTTCTGACAATTGATTATAATTCTTGTTACAGAGTAGAGTTGGACCAGTGGAATGGTTAAGACCCTATACAGACGAGACAATAGTTGAACTTGGAAAAAAGGGAGTGAAAAGTCTGCTCGCTGTTCCAATTAGGTAAATATGCTAGTTTTAGTTTACTCCTATCTGTCTCTATCATCTCTGCCTCCTCCCTTTATCTCTTTCCACATGCACATTGCTAACTTGTGCTTAATTCACAGCTTCGTCAGTGAGCATATTGAAACTCTAGAAGAAATTGATGTTGAATACAAAGAGTTGGCTCTAGAATCTGGTATAGAAAAGTGGGGCCGTGTTCCTGCTCTAGGATGCGAACCTACCTTCATTTCTGATTTGGCAGATGCCGTTATTGAGAGTCTCCCATATGTTGGTGCCATGACAGCTTCAGACCTTGAAGCTCAACAAGTACTCTTTTGAACTCCTGTATAAATTTATATTTTCATATTCTAGATGGAAATAAGCATGGTTTTTGAAAAGGTATAGGCATCACTGGAGAGTAGGTCACATAGTTTTTTAGTTCTGTAAAGAGGTAAAGGAAGATCAAAAAGAACATTGGAGGATATTATTAAAAGGGATCTCATGGTGAATAGTATCTCATGAAAATTTTGTTTTTAACCAAGCCTAACAGCTTTCTTTTTCTATGATCCATGTAGCCAACCTTATCTAATAATTTTTTTATTTAATCATTATATTCAAGGAGGAAATATTTCATTCAGTGTTCTTTTGAGTTGTGATTGAAACACACACAGAAATTTCCATAGATTTATTGATGATCTGTTTTGTAGTTATATACATGCATCATGTGATCTAATTGAAAGTTTGCACCCTTTGTCAGTCCCTCGTTCCACTGGGCAGTGTAGAAGAGTTATTGGCAGCATATGATTCACAACGCAGGGAGTTGCCACCACCAGTTATAGTGTGGGAATGGGGTTGGACAAAAAGTGCTGAAACTTGGAATGGAAGAGTAGCTATGCTTGCTGTGCTTCTTCTTTTGTTTTTTGAATTCACTGCAGACAAGGGTTTGCTGCACCAGATGGGAATATGGCCCTTGCTTAGATGAATGAATCATCACCACATGCCCTCTAAGCCAGGAATTTAGTTGAGTTCAATTTTGATCATTTGTCAGAATATGGCTTTTTTATACTACAATTAAATCATGTTCTTAACACAGTTTTCAAGTAGTTGTTATCATAGTCAATCTCATTTTACAATATGTGTTAATGCATGATTAGATCAGTGTAAAAGACTTGACAGTGGTTCAATATAAAATCCATTCAGTTTTGCTTGTAAAATAATTTTAAGCATATTATGCTACTCAAATCCAAGGCATGCACTCAAGAGGAGTTCTCAAATGTAGTTTAGGCACAGTATTTATGGATGGAGAAGGGAGAGAAAATTTGTATACCACACACAATGTTTTTATATGTATCTAAACTTAAAGCTTTGTTGATTGGTTTACGTGAGTTGGAAAACTACTTGACTGTTCTAGCTGAAGAGCAGTTGAGGCAATAACAAGTTCTATGTGAAGTGTGCACTCATAGGAGAACACTGGCAACTTTACTATTTTGTTGGCCAAAATCTACTAAAGACATTTTGTAAAAGGTGCTGAAATTGTTGTTCCATTTGTTGCACATGTGCCTTTCATTCACAGAAGTACTGATTAGACATGTCTAGCAATATGCTTTTATTTGACAGTTTATCGCTGCTACTTTGTAATTTTGTTGACGAAGAAAGTTTAGGAATTCTAGGTTTGGACATCACAAACTTCAATTATGACTTATATTGCAATTTACAAATGAGTTCTACATTAAGAAAAAGTTGCAGTAGTTTCTGCATAGCTACGATTGTTTCAATTGTTTCAAGTCTTTGCATGAGTTCCAATTAGAAAAGATAGAGTTAAGAGAGATGCTAAAGTTGCTATTATTGGAATGAGTTTGGACTATAATGAAGGGAAACCAAGTAATACCGGAGAAATGAAAAATAAAATAATAATGCAGCATACATTTCCTCTCGTCATTCTTTTTTCGTTGCCATCAGATTAAGGGGTAGTTGGAAAAAATTATTTACTTCAAAATTGTTTATTATTTCATTGATACTATAAAAAATTACTATATTAAATTTTTTATTGTAATACTCAATTTTTTACTATTATTTTAATCCTTAAAATTACATGACCGTTTTTCATTTTTATTAAATGTTTTAATTCAGTGTTACAATTTTCTCAGGGATGTTGTTAGATGCACCTAGCGTTATTGCTGGTGCACCCGACATCACTTAAAAATGTCAGAAATGTCCCTGCAATGTTTCGTTGTGCGGATCAACTTGATCCGCGAAAAACTCCTACGGATCAAGTTAATCCGTGTAACACAGGCGGACCAAAAGCGGATCAAGTTGATATGTGAGTTTTCCACGGATCAACTTGATCCGCAAACATTACACGGATCAACTTGATCTGCAAGTATTACACAGATCAACTTGATCCGCATGAGATTGATTTTTTTTAAAAAGTTTAACTTTATTGAAATGTAAAGCACCACCGCCATGGATCAACTTGATCCGCAGCTTTAAAATCTACATGCGGATCAAGTTGATCCGTAAAGCACCACCACCACATCGCCAAACACCAGTCGAGGAGAATGTGCGAGGAAGAAGCAGAGCAGCATAACAGCACCACCACCAAGCATTTTAAAGAAGCTTGCGGATCAAGTTGACCAAATCCTATTTTTTAATCTTAAATCCTATTTTTGAGCCACTTAGAGGCATTTTTTTGGAAAAATGAGTTGACCAGGGATTTGCCAGGGGATTCCTCATTCAATTTCAAGTGTTTTGACATATTATGGGCCTCAAACGGACATTTCTATCAAAAGTTACAACCGTTTGAAGCTTACAAATCAACTTGATCAGTGAAAGACTTCTTAAAAATCAACTGGGGATCAACTTGATCCGCGAGTGTCTTACGGATCAAGTTCATCCGCGTGTACCTTGCGGATCAACTTGATCCGCAAGTTGCTCACGGATCAAGTTGATTTGTGACATACTTGTGGATCAACTTCCTCCATAACAAACTTGCAGATCAACTGCAGATCAATTATAACATTTTCGGATCACATTACAACAAACACGGATCAAACAATGTCAGTTGGGTGCACGACAATCGTTTTAAATGCTCACAGGGTATTTTTGTCTTTTTGCTATGGTCGATGGGTGCACCTAGCAACACCCTTTCTCAGCTCCTCAATTATATGTGTGAATTTAAGGATATGATAACACTTTAAGCAAAAGACAAATCTACAATGTAACCTAAAAAAAGACAAATCTACTATGTAAGAAATTGTAGCTAGTTCTGAATCTAGCATGATTTCGATTTATTGAATAAAAAGGCTTAATTTTAATCTTTCTTTAGTTTCTTGATCCACAATTTTGATTTATCTATTTTATTTTATTTTTTGCAATTTCGATTTTCCTATTTTAAAAATTTACAATTTTATACCAATATTCAGTTTTACATATGTTTTATTTTTTTATTTAATTAAACCTTAGACCTAAGGTAGTATAAAGAAATAATTTAATTAATTAAAACATATAAAGTAAAAGAAATAAGTGCATGTGAAATTAAAAGTTCAATCAAAACTACAAATTTTTTAAAATAAAATAACTAAAATCACAAGTCAAGAATTAAAAGAGAACCAAAATTGTAATTTAACCAAATAAGAAATAGCATGGACAAACAAGTAAAAGTGGTGTTGTTGAAGGTTTTAAAATGGTTTGCTAAGAAGAAAAACAGTAGTTTCAAGAAATTAGGGAAAGAAAGACCAATAACACTTACACATGAAACTTAGAAAACCTCGGGTCACATCCTCTGAGAGAGAGAGAGCATAATTACAAGTAATATATAAACTGAAGCTGATGCGGCTTCCCTTTCCTCCTCCCATCTCAATACTCACCAATGAGAAATCACCAATTCCTCATGCTTAAATAATACCAACTCCAAATTTAGACAAAAAATGAAAAAGAAAAGCTAAAAGAGATCCTGTTATCAAGAGATAAGTCACTAAAATCAAAGCTTCCACTGCAAGAGCTGCTGCCGTTACGACTATGTAAGGAGATACCTCTCATGTGGCCAGACAAATTAGAACCATCCTTATTTTCCTGAAGAAACCTCTCCCTCTCAATGTGCTTTGCAGGTGGGGGTGGAATTGCCACTGGATGAGGAACCTCCCCATTCTGTTTCGGCCGTGGAGGTGGAGATCGGGTATGGCGGGATCACAACTGGTAGAGAACGAGTATCAACTTCTCGAGATGGTGACTCTATTGAGAGTGGTCGTATTAGTGGACGGTTTTGTCTCTCTCCAAGAAAACCCAAGCGAGGGATGTCGGTTTCCGTAATCGGCAAGGAATTAGACATACAGAGATTAAAGACAGGGAAGGCACCTTCGGACCAACTGTTCAGGCTCCTCTTCCTCCTCTGCTTCTTCATGGTCAAATCGAGTGGTGGTCATTGTAGCTCTGCCAGCAAGAAGGTCATCATGTCTTGCAAGAACTTTCTGAAGTTGCTCATTCAATTCAATTGCTGGAGAAATTATCCTTTCATCTCTACCGAAGACCAATGCATAACCAATTTAAGGAATAAATTAACCATATAATACTAATAAATGCCTGTGCTCGAGACATTTTGATTTTAAATTGCTTAATTTTATAATGAAGAAACAATCATTTAAATTTAAAAGGAGGAAAAGTCAAAGTTATGATTGTCTGTCATGATTGCAGAGACCAAGAAAAAAACATTAATAACTTTATCATGTTATCATCGGCTCATCAAAAGATAACATGTGTCTTTCTCTAAACAAATTCAGCTTTCGAGTAACGTTCTATATCAACTTCATTTAACTTTTCTGTTCATGGTCTTATTGTTCAATATATAAATAATATTATTAGGTGAGAATTGTATTATAAAAATTATGATAAAATATATTAATAATATTTTTAATAAAAAAAAAACTTAACTTTCTGGCCTGTTTACTTTTGCTGCTTTCATATTATCTGTTCTTTGTTCAACAGTCTATTTTAATTTGTATAGAGAACAAAGTGTCGTGAGTACACCTTATAGGCAATAAAATTGTCTCTTCGCAATTTCTTATTTCAAAAAACATAGAATTTATTGTTGTAGCAAAATGTTTAGATTTCTAACTAAATCAATTTTTTTAACGGGATTTAATTTAGTTGGTTGAACAAGTATATATAAATTGTTATAAATTTTTTGACTTTTTTATTCTCAGAATAGATTGGAATGGTTAATAAATTTTTGACATTATAAATTATAGTTTGTTATTACACAATTATTTTAGGAATAATTTGTTTACGGTCAATTAATTAAGAATAAATAAAATGATATACTACATTTGACTGAGGGTCCATCTTTAAATATTTTTCTTTAATTTAGTAGAAAATAAAATAGTAGGATCAATATCTTTCATTTCAGGTCCAGCCAAGTGGTCTACCTGGCGCTTAGTTACACTGACAAACCCGCCGCATGATCCATTATTAAATATTTGAGGAGCAACATAAATATTCAGAGAGCTGTCTGAGGAACACTTCGTTTTGTCTTTGGAGCTTAATTCACAACGCAGTGCATCTTTTTGCTTAATTTGGATTGTATCTAAGTCCCAGTGTCTCTGTAGCTCAGGGTCTAATTCTTTATGCTTCGTAAATGTTACTCGTAATCTAGTTTCTTACCAATGTCTAAATTCCATATTAACTTATTCAATTTGGCACAATTAATTAGCTGTCCAACTTACATTTTTTTCTTCTAATGGACATGTTAAGAAATTGAGTTCATTAGTTAAATTGATTTGTCAGTTGATGTGATTAATTGAAATCGTCATTTAAAAACTAGAGGTGACAAGGATAAAAACATCTTTTATCATTACAAATTATTTACTTCAGTATATGCTCCAATGCATACCTTAAATGGTTGTTGACCTTTTTTTTTACCTCCTGCAAGTAAAAAAAAAATATTAGTAAAAAGTTAATCACTTATCCAAGAAGAAATGAGAACATAAACAACCCAAACTAAAAATATCATGAGTTTGTATATCATGTAGTATAAAAGTCTCTCATTTTGTCATATATTTGAAACTAATCGATGTTGACAGCACCACGAGAGTAAATGACCATTTGGAAATCAGAAAATTTTAAAACAGAAACTCAGAGAAATGCGTAACAGAGGAAATAGCGTGAGTCTTCAAAGAGGACAAGTTTCGTCATCGTGCTAATGCTCTTCAAAGAGGACAAGTTTCTTCATCGTGCTAATGCATATCGAAGGAGAAAGGAAGCGCCTGTTATGTATGTGAGTCAGAGTGCAAACCAAATGTGAAGGAATGCGAAGAAGCTAACGCCGTTGTTTCGAAAGAACAATTCTCGGGAGGTTAAGTTAAGGTCACAACTACGCCCGAGTCTCTTTCTGGCTCTCTTATATAATAGGAATCATGGAATAAACGAGCTAAAACCCACAAAATATGGGCCTTAAAATTGCATTTTTTGTTGGCAATTAAAACTTACACCCTTATTACTAGAAACACCCCCTTTTCAATTTACTTGCAATTTTATTTTGTTTTTAGTACAAACAAACATCTTAACACTATATGTATCCAAAAAAAACATCTGAGCACTAATAAATAGTTATTTCATGAATGTTTTACCAATGATATTTTTTGAACTTCTATAACTATCATGGTCAGCAACAGTTAATTATTTTTTTCCAACAAAAAACAATTAATTAATATTGAACATTTTAGTATTGATTTTAGTATCTTATAAGATTGAAAGAAGTTCTAAACACCTCTAAAATTGGTTTTAAAATAGCATTGTAAATTCAAATGATACGAAATAAATTATAAATATTAAAAACATTTTATCTTTTTTAAGAGAAAAAGTTTAATCCGCTAAAGTGATATGATATGTTAATGTATTAATCAAATATTCTTTTTAAATAATCAAAGTTTTAAGTAATAAAAATTGAATTGTGTGAATAAGCAAACAAAACTATATTTTAATAGAGAAAGAATATATTTATTTTTTTCCTTATTTACAATGTAACAGTAAGTTGGGTAACAAGAATACTATTGTTTTCTGTTATTCCTCGTTGACAGCTCCCAGGCCAACAATGCCTTGTTTTCTAGGGTTGGTTAACTTGGTGATCTAAGACTTCTCCTGCGGAATCTTAAAACCTAGCCGCCGATGTCGGCAGAAACACAGCCAGTAACCGCAGCTTCAGCACTTTCATTTCTCATTCGATGAGGGCCCTTCTCCGGAATCACCTCTTGCATTTGTCATGTTCTCCAGCTCGCACGCTTCTGGTTCGGCTTCAAGCGTGCGAGCTGTCATCGTCATCTTCTTCTCCTCCTCGTGACTCCCGATACGTTAGGGTTTCGGTGTGGTGGGATTTGAGGAGCTGCCCGGTGCCTGATGACGTGGACCCTTTGAAGGTTGCGCCGGCAATCAGGCAGGCCGTGAGGGCCAACGGGATCAAAGGTCCAATTGCCATCAACGCTTTCGGGAATCTTAGCTCCCTCCCCGAGCACCACCTGGACACACTGGCTTCAAGCGGCATTCAAATCACCCACTTTCCTCAAGGTTCTTTTCTTCCCTTTCTCCTTTTTTCAACATTGTAAAGCTTTTGACCGTTCCGTTATTCTAATTGCTAGCTTCTCACACTTTTTTTTTTCTTCTGTTGGCTAACTAAGATTTGGTGGAGTCGAAGCTTACGGAGTAAAGTGTGATTTTTTTTTATTTTTTTATGAATAACCACAGGAAGCATACCAGTGAGACACTTATGTGTGTTTGGTTTCTATTTTTAAAATCTGGTTTTAGTTTTTAAAATGTAACTACTCAATGTTGTTCAGTCAGCTGGTTGAGGACGTATAAGGCGCACACAATAGAGTGTGAAAAACATCTCCCGGTTATTTCTCTCTCTTTTTTTTATATAGTATTTGTTTTGGAAACAATTTTCAAAACCTGATAGATTTGAATTGATTGTTGAGTAAGGTGTAATTGTTTTAGAAAACAGTTTTTAATATGAAAAAAGGCAAGGGAATATTTTTTCGTTTTAGGGTTTAGTTCACATAAAAGATTAAGGATAAGTGTTGATTTAAAAGGTAATGAATAAAAGTAGTTTTGTAAATGTGTTTGGCTAGGAGTAAGACCAAATGTCTTCTACATAAGTTCTGCTGGTTGCAGTTTTAAGTGCAGTGTCTTTGTTTTTTGTTGCATGGCTTGATTCTAATTAGTCTAATAAAAAATCATTAATTCATAATCTTGAAATGGATGTGCAGCCGTAAATGTTTGACAGTTTCATGAACTAGTATTTATGCTCCATATAGCTTTATGGCTTTCTTATGGTTCATTCATCTACTTTTTAGCTTTTCGAATCATAATGTTTTAGGTAATTTGCTATAGGTTGAAAGAGTTCTGTCAACGTTGATATCATGTTTTGGGCATACAAAAATCCTCCACCTGCACACCTCTTCCTGATATCGAGTGATATAGGTTTTGCTGGCTTATTACACCGGATAAGCTTGAATAATTACAATATCTTGCTCGCTGTCTCAACGAATGCTCCTGTTCTCTCCACGGAAGCAACTATAACGTGGCAATGGTATAAATTGCTTAAGGGAGAAAATCTTATTGGAAAACATTTCAACCATCCTCCGGATGATCCATATGGTTCTTGGTATGGAAACTTTAGGGTGCCCCTTGAAAACCCATTCCCAGCCAAAACTAAACCAGATTCCTTAAAAATGAGTTCTAAAGGCTCATCTGATGATGACATTGTTGGGTCTGAGGATGCGAGTCGTAAAAGTCAGGAAAGATACACAACTTCAATGAATCGCTCTGCTGGAAATGATCAGACAACAGTGGATGACATTGGTACTGCAAACTATGAATCTGGAAATTTTAGAGCAAGGGACAAATGTGTGAATCCAACTAGAAAGGAGGTTGATGATGTTTGTCACAGCCCATATGCTTTTCAAGTTGATGACTGTCTGGTTGATAAAAAAACTGGTGGAAGTGATGAAACATATAGGAAAGGTCCAACATTCTTTGGCTGGATCAGAAGCTGGTGGCAATTTTGGAAAGGCAATGCAAAATCTGGTGATTCAACTGCTCATCAGAACAAGGTGGTTAATCATTTTGAGGATTCTAACTCATCTGAACTGGTAGACCAGACAGTCCAGACTGTTAGTGATTTTGAAGATAAGTCATCAGAACTGGACCAGAATGCTATTTGTTCTGGAAAGCCTGAGTTGTTTTCTAGCAGTTCCGTTTGGGATGACATGGAATCTTTTATTTTCACCCGCAGAGGATCAGTTATTGTTTACGAGTCAAAAAACAGGTTAGTGTGCATCCTAGTTTCATTCTAATCTGAGCCTCAACTACAAAAGGAAAGAAAACAATGCAACAAATTAATAATATCACAAATTAATCTGACCATTTTGATATTTTTATTATGATCATTATGTAGCTACTTGTTTAAAGAGTTACTTAATAACATGCTACATTTTGTTGGTTTCAGGGAGGATATGGCACGTAAATTACGGAAGAATGGACCCCCAGTTTTTAGATCTCTGTCTAAAAAAGATATCCTTCAATTGTTGGAGTTATTAATATCAGAAAAAAAGTGGTTGGAGGAAACCCCCACCCAAACATTTCCTTTTCAGTTTGACTCAGTGAAATATATAGTGAGGTTATATGGGTCTAGATATGATATGTTAAAAGATTGTGAGAAACTTGTAAGGGAGATATTGAGGGAACACCCAGATGGTTTTAGAATCAGTTCTTTTCCAAGATTTTTTGTTGTTAGGTATGGCTATCATCTTGATTTAGAGGAGCTTGGTTACCGAAAGTTGACAACCTTACTACAGATGATGTCGGGAGTTAAAGTAGAGTCCAATTATATTTATGAGTTAAAGTAGAGTCCAATTATATTTATAGTTCCCACCAAAGATGGTAGCACGGAATCTCCATGGGAGGAATTCGGTCCCGTTTCTGTCCACAATTCCAACCAGAGTAATCTGGAGTCAGAATTAAGTCAGAAAGCCATGGAACTGCTTGCATCAAAGTGTCCTGATTATGATCCTATAGTCTCAGGCAATTCTCTGGTTGACAAGGAATTGCAGTTTTAACTGGCCATGGTTCTTTATATCAATTAGATGTTCAGAATTACTATTATATTTTGGTTTAGTTATTATTTGCAACTATTGTTAAGTCTTTTAGCTGTAGCCTGATATTTCTAGTTTCTCTTTTATATTTTAACATATTCTTTTTTTTTTCTTTCCAAAAGGGCACATTGACTGCATTATCTAAAACAATAAGTTGGTGTTTTGATTTTCTCACTGTGTTTCGGGCTTTTCTTGTTGTTAAAAGGAGAAATTGTTATTCATTATCCACCAAACAATATACAAAACAGAATTGTGTTATAATTTATGTTTGTCTTGTGTTTTTCTCCTTATGTGATATCTTAGCAAATATCACACACTCTAATAAATTGGTACTTCCAATGGATGAAAGTGAAATTTCTATAAATCTCTGTGTTTTGGAACCCCTTTAGGATAGGATGCTGTTGACGTGGATACATTGATCCTTCCTTAAGCTAGAGACCGAGCAAAAATGCTAAAAAAAGGTTAGTGATAACTTAATAGGTATGCATGCATGATTGGCAACTATTTCAAAAATAACAGGCGACAATTTCTTCATGATATCACACACAAAGATAGAGACACATATCCCTCTAATCTACTCCTATTCCACAATGCATGATAGGCTTCACCATCTGATGTAAAAAACCACAATCAATCAAGCTAGACTTGTAAAGTCCAGTCTACATTGTCATAGGATTTCCCCTTAAAAGCAACTCTTTAAGAACAATGGCATTGGCATTACTAGATGTTCCTCTTCCGTTGAAAAAGAACTACTTATGAGAAGTGTTAGGAACACATTTTCTCTAATTAGTTAAAATTTATTAAAATCTTTAAGAGAAAGAATCATTAAATATGATTCAGACTCAAAATTTTATCATTTTGAATTAATTTTAATCGGTAGAGAGTATATTTAAAAATATATGGTTTAAGATTTTGCTAAAAGAAGACTTTTGTTTCCTCTACCAACCACACTGGTTTCTAAAGTGCATCTGCCCAATTTTGAGAGAAATTTTCACCTTTTTTTTATCACTTCGCCAAAGAATCTATTTAAAGTCACTAATAAGAGTCAAAGGGTGAACAATTGAGATCCAAGATCAATCAAGTAACTCTAGAATTGATCTCGTAAAGAATTAGTAGGACTAGCATTGAAGCAACTACAAGTGCACATCCTCCGCCCACCAAGAGGTTAAAAGTGATGGAAAGAAAACTCATAGCAACAACTGATATCCTTATATTCCTCCCCATTTTCATAAGAACCGAAAGACCACCACCATGTCCTTGTGTAATAGCAACATATCCATATTTTGTTTTTTGTGAAAAGATATCATCCTTCCAAAGGGAATATGGGTTTCCACAAGGATGAGGAAGGCCGACTAGTTTGAATTTCCTCACCAATTCCATCCGATGTCATTTAGCTAGAACATTATTTGATCCTCTAATATTCCAAGAGAGGAGAAAAACATCTTTAAAAACATTCATGGAAAACCATAACAAAAAAATGACTCATCACAATATTCTTTTACGAGATCCTTCCCTAATAACTTCAGTCACCATAAGTGTTTTTATCATCATCTATCATATTTAGGCTTAATTACACATTTTATCATCCAACTATCACTATTTCATAAATTTTAAAATCCAAGTCTTCAACATTTGCACACTTCATAAAAAACTTGAATCATAAAATTAGCAAAATGATAAAAGTTTATGGTAAAATGGACAATTAAACCTAATTAATATTTATTCCTTGAAATTCAATTCATAGTTATCCATTGAAAATGACTAAATGCAAATCCAGACACAAAACATTATCCTAAAATGAAACACTCAAATATGAAATGAATTGATCGATTTCAAAATAACTATATTCTCTAATTTTTAATTCCCCAAAGCCTACATGTTTGCTATAACTTAAATGTTCAGTTTTTAGCTATTTTTGTTAAAAGTTAGAAAAAGAATTTCAGCTTATTTGGATATTTGGACAATTGCATAGCTAAAAAAATTTCAGCTTGTTTGGATATTTTAGCTTAAATTTAGAAAAACAGTAGTTTCAAGAAATTAGGGAAAGAAAGACTATTATCAGTTATAACACTTTACGTGAAACTTACACACCTCAGGTCATGGCACATACTCTCAGAGAGCATAATTACAAGTAATATATAAACTGAAGCTGATGCGGCTTCCCTTTCCTCCTCCCATCTCCATACTCACCAAGACTAAATAAGAAATCACCACTTCCTCATGGCTTAAATAATACCAACTCCAAATTTAGACAAAAATAAAAAAGAAAAGCTAAAAGAGATCCTGTTGTCAAGAGATCAGTCACTAAAATCAAAGCTTCCACTCCGAGAGCTGCTGCCATTACGACTATGTAAGGTGATACCTCTCATGTGGCCAGACAAATTAGAACCATCCTTGTTTTCCTGAAAAAACCTCTCCCTCTCAATGTGCTTTGCAGGTGGGGGTGGAATTTCCACTGGATGAGGAACCTCCCCATTCTGTTTCGGCCGAGGAGGTGGAATCACAACAGGTGGAGATCGGGTATTAGCTTCTCGAGATGGCGGGATCACAACTGGTGGAGAACGAGTATCAACTTCTCGAGAAGGTGACTCTATTGAGAGTGGACGGTTGAGTCTCTCTCCAAGCAAACCCAAGCGAGGGATGTTGGTTTCAGTCTCCTCATCTTCAGGCCTTGCACAAGCCTTTCCCTTCCGTAATCTGCAAGGAATTAGACATACAGAGATTAAAGAATTCTGAAAATTTAGTATTATCCTTCGTTACAAAAGGGTAATAAATTGAATTCCAAAAACAGGGAAGGCACCTTCGGACTAACTGTTCAGGCTCCTCTTCCTCCTCTGCTTCTTCATGGTCGAATCGAGTGGTGGTCATTGTAACTCTGCCAGCAAGAAGGTCATCATGTCTTGCAAGAACTTTCTGAAGTTGCTCATTCAATTCAATTGCTCGAGAAATTATCCTTTCATCTCTACAAAAGACCAATACATAACCAATTTAAGGAACAAATTAACCATATAATAGTAATAAATGCCTGTGTTGTGCTTGTGCATCTGCGAATACATAAATATTAGGGAAAATTGCAAGAAAAGAATTTTTGTTAAAAGTAATTCCAGTTTAGATATAATTAACTACTCAGCCCGTCAAATATGTTCAAATTCTAATTACTGAGTAACCATTTGTTGACATATTTGTTAAAAAAATTAAAAAGTTTTTATCATGACTACATCTCTTGTGCTTGTCTCATAAAGTGTACATGCATGTGTACATCTAAGATTCTGCCTTGCCCTTCTCCTTAGAAAATAAGAAGAACATAAAAACCAAATTTATACTTTTCTAGAACCTGCAAGGATCTTACCATGCTACTGGTGCTTTGGGAGGTAGTGAATCTCCAAGTTTCACATACCCAAAATAGTTCTTGTTATTCAATACTAGAATTCATCCTCCTTTATAGAAGAGACAACCCTAAACAAGGAAGCTAAATCTTAACAGAAAAAATCCTGTCTAAAGCAAAGAAACTGGGTAATGGAATGAATGAGACTAAATAACAGAAATAAATCCTAACAGATCCTATCTAATTGTATCAGAATTGAATTCTATTAATTAGATTCTATCTAATTATCAGCTTTCTTGCCTTGACCTCAAGGGTCTAACAGATCAACACCTAAAATCTACCGAGTATATATTATTAAACAAAGCCTACATAGTTTTTTTTTCAGGGTTAGCCAATTTGAATAGAATGCGTATCAAAGCAAATTTCTTAGAGCTACCAACAGACTAGAAGAAAAGGAATTGGACATCCACCCTCTGATCTGAACCATCTCAAGTCTACAAAGGAGAATAAAGGAAATTGTATAGACAAAAAATAAGAAAAGAAAATTTTCAAGTAGCCTTACCGAGAAGCCATTACAAGATGCATAACCCTTTGTTTTTGAAAAGAACATTGTTCTACAAGGTCAAGGGTGAATTCATCACTTGCTCCCTGAAAATAAACCATTTATAAAGCAAAAGTTAGAATGTAACTATTTACAGATTCTATAACTAACTCTCGGCACTCACCTGAGGATTTTGAGCATCAACAGCATCAAGGACCTCTTTTAGTACTTCTAATGCATTGCTAGCCTTTTGAATAATGCTGCAAGATACAATTAGATGAAAATGAAGATTTGAACAAATAATTTCAGAATGAACTTATAAAGGAAATTAAGAAAAAAAAATCAACCCTAAAATAGATTTTGAAACTGTCTCTCATCATTCATTTCATTTGATAAAAAACAAATTGTATTTGGCTAAATCTTATTATCCCAGTTGCCATCCTCTAACCAAAGCAAATAATTCTTCTTACCATAATAAAATCATTTAGATTAGAGTTGTCTAGCAAAGGGTTTCTAGAGATCCTGTCAATCACTATTAGAGTATCTTACTCTTCTCTTTGTATTTTGGTTTGCACAGCAGTGTTTGTACAGCTGTCACTTCTGTTTGGTTAGTTCACAGTTAACCATGATGGATTAACTGCTGTAGTTAGTTTTCTGTTGATCTCTATATATAGAGAGATCCAAACTGTTGTAACTAATTTTTCACATTCCGAATCAATAACAGAAACTCAACATGGTATCATAGAGCTTCAGGTTTCAATCTAGAAGAAGAATCTCTGATATTTTCTCTTTTTCCGAGCTTTGCTCGATTCGTTTCTTTCCGAGCCTTTCACTCTACTGAGTTGATTTTTCTGGGCCTTTTGCTCGATTCAATCTGTTTTTCCCAATTTTTGTGGTGCGATTGAGTTTTTCCTTACAATCATTGTTCATCACAAGATGTTTCTGCATTGAATCCGATTCTGTTTGGTTCGTTTTTCCTGCTTTGCGATTCTGTTCTTTGCTTGTGCGATTGTATTTTCTGTTTCCGCGTGTGGTGTTTGGCTGTTTTTATTCGTTCACTCATGGCTACACCTGTTACTAGTGGTGGTGGTGGTGGTGACCCCAATCCACCACACAGCGGTGCTGCGCCACCTGTGCATCCTGCTCCAGTGAACACCAATCTAAATCACATCATTACTGAAAAGCTTGATTCGACAAATTATCTGTTTTGGAAGTCACAGGTGGAACCTATAATTCATGGTTATAATTTGCTTCATTTTATTCATGAGGTTCAGATTCCGCAAAGGTTTGACACCATTAAAGATGGAAATGCTGGCAGAGTCACTGAAGTGTTCAGACTTTGGGATCAACAGAATCAATTATTGCTTTCCTGGTTGCATTTCACAATTTCAGCACCTATTCTTCGAATATTTGTCAAATGCAAGTCTTGATGGCTTCTGCAGGACAAAATCAATAATCACTTTCACACTCACATGAATGTGGAGTGTAATCACCTCCACACTCAGCTTCATCAACTTACTCTTGAAGGCCGCACAGTCTCTAAATTTCTTTCAGCGGTCCAAGATCTAGTGGATTCATTTAATGCTATTGGTGATCCCATTTCAGTGCATGAACACATTGCTGTCATTGTTGAAGGTTTGCCTGAAACCTATGAGTCGTATATTTCCTTCATTAATAACCATGCTGAACCCCTTACTGTTGATGAAATTGAAACTTTACTGATTGGTCATGAGGCACGAATTGAGAGGTATCGAAAGAAGGCAGCTTTGGTTTTTTTTTGCACAGCAAAAATCAGATAGTATTATATATAATTCAGTACTAGGTGTACTGAAGAGAGGATAAAAATATACAAGGCAAAAATTGCCTAACCCATCCAAAAGTTACATAAGCACATTCGCTGAAACCAAAAAGGAAACAACCCCCTAAGACAGCTCCTCCTTCAAGTTAGTAGACCATTGGTTGAAATGAATATGGAAATCTTTGTCCATACATTTTAACCATGACCAAGTGTGGAATAAAGCTTCATCCATGACTTTTTCGGGGTTGAAAATCTGGTTATTAAAAACCACTGAATTTCTATGCTTCCAAATAGTCATGGATAGAGCTATCCAAAGCACTTCCCATCTCCTGTCTATATAGCTTTTGCTGTTCCAATGAGAGAATTGTATGAAATGATTTTTAGGGTCAATGGGAAAGGGCCCACTCTACTAACCCAGCTCAAAACCTCCCACCAAAGACTCCTAGTTCTTGTGCAAGAGAACATGACGTGACCAACACTTTCCTCCTCAACATCACATAAAGGGCATCTATGAGAAGGTAGATCCACCTGCCTCCTTCTCAGATTAGCCTTAGTAGGCAATCTGTTTTTGAAAAGTCTCCAAGAGAAAGCACTTGCTCTTGGAGGAATTTTCAGACTCCACATAATCCTGGAAGCACTGTCTTCATTATTAGAACTGCCATCATCCATCAAGAGGTTGTATGCTGACTTTGTGGAATAAGACCCACTAGGATCAGCCCTCCAAGTAAGATAGTCCATACTAGAAAGGTGGATCTGAACTCCATCAATCTCATCCATGAAAGCTGCCACCATATCGATTTCATGATCAAAGAAATTTCTCCTCCAATGTATCTTCCAATCCCATCTATTGTCATCAAAATGATCCATTAGGCTGATAGTAGAGTCCTGCTGATGACTCACTTGGTACAGAGCAGGATATTTGTCTTGGAGGTTTAAGTCATCCCCCCTCCACTTATCCTTCCAAAACTTGATTTTGGCCCCATTACCCACCTGCCACCTCAAGTTACTGATCAAACTATTGTGGTGCTGCTGCTGGAAGACAGATTTTAAATCCTTCCACCAAGGAGAAAAGTCTGCACTGTTTCTGCCATAGAGTAAGGCGTTCCATCCTCCATATTTGGACAATAAGATTCTTGCCCAAAGCTGGTGCTGATTATTCGCCAACTCCCAACCCCATTTGCCAAGCAAGGCCTCATTAAACTTATTCAAGTCTTTAATTCCTAACCCCCCTCTGATCTTAGGAAGGCAAACTGTATCCCATTTGACCCAAGGGATCTTGGTTGTCTCATTGTCACCTCCCCAAAGAAAGTTTCTCTGAATAGATACTATTTTATGAACTACTTTTTTGGGGAATCTGTAAAAAGACAGCAAGTAGATGGGCAAAGTTGTTAAAACAGAATTGATGAGGGTTATTCTACCACCCATCGAGAGACATCTATGCTTCCAAGTTGTCAGCTTGGTCTCAAACTTGTTGATGATAGGCTGCTAAACACTCCAGCTTTTATGGCTTGACTCCACTGGAATTCCAAGATGAGAGAAAGGAATAACCAGCTGGCTGCAGTTAAGAAAATGAGCTGCATCTCTACACCAACCCTCTGATTTGCCCAAACAACCGAACTGACTTTTAGCATAATTGATCTTGAGGCCTGAAACCAGCTCATAACATCTCAGAATAGACTTTAAGACTCTAACATTGGCCAAATTTGCATTTCCAAAAAACAAAGTGTCATCTGCATATTGTAGAATATTGACATCCTCCTTCAGACTTCCCACTTGATAGCTGCTGAACAAGTTCTTAGATATGGCTGTCCTCATCAATCCTGTAAGACCTTCTGCTACTAAGTTGAAAAGGAAAGGAGCAAGGGGATCTCCTTGCCTTAAGCCTCTCTCGGGGACAAACTCCTAGTGGGACTGCCATTGATTAAAATGGATATTGATGCACTAGAAAGACATCCATGTATCCACTTTCTCCATCTTTCACAAAAGTCCATCCTCATCATCATATAATTAAGAAATCCCCAAGAGACCGAATCATAAGCTTTTTCAAAGTCCACCTTGAAAAACATGCATGGTTTATTTTTTGATTTAGCTTCAGCTATAACCTCATTAGCAATCATCACTCCATGCAGAATATGTCTTCCTTTCATAAAAGTTGTTTGCCTTTCATCAATGAGGTGAAGTAAAACGAGGGCCAACCTATTAGCCAGGAGCTTGGACACAACTTTATAGACACATCCTATAAGAGAGATGGGCCTATAGTCATTAAGAGATTGGGGATCATTGAGCTTTGGGATAAGGGCTATGAAAGAGGCATTGCTTCCTTTTGGGAAAGTGCCATTAATATAGAACTCATCCAAGAACCTAATAAAATCAGGCTTCAAAATCTTCCAAAACTGCTTGATAAAGTTGAAATTAAGGCCATCCGGGCCAGGACTTTTGTCTCCACCACAGTCCCACACACCTGAGGTAATTTCTGCTTTAATGAATCTAGCCACAAGGCTTTCTTTCTCTCCTTGACCAAGGGAAGGTAGCTGAACACCATCCAGGGTTGGTCTATTAAGATTCTGCTCAGAGAATCTGTCTTTAAAATGATTAAAAGCCTCATTTTTAACACTACTAGGGTCATGGACCCACACCCCATCAATGATCAATCCTTGAATAGCATTGTGCCTCCTTCTGTGATTAATCATTTTATGGAAATAAGCAGAATTTCTATCCCCTTCCTTTAACCATTTCACTCTGGCCTTTTGCCTCAACATGGATTCGTAGGCATTAGCTGCATACCAAAGCTGCTCCTGAAGGGATTTCTTGTGCTCCACTTCAGCTTGAGACAAGGTTCTATCATTAATACCAGCCTCCAAAGCATTCAACTCCCTCTTTAAATCCTGAATTTTCTTAGCATTGATAACTCCATTGGATAAGCTCCACTGCCTTATGCAAGCTTTAATGAACTTCAACTTTTGCTTGAGGGCGTAACCTCCCCAACCATTAGGGTGATAATTGTTCTACTTGAGAGCCACCATATTCTGGAATCCCTTATCCTTCATCCACCAGTTCATGATCTTGAATGGCTTAGGCCCCCGGTCAATGATTTTAGATCTCAAAAGGATAGGGCAGTGGTCTGAAAAATTCCTATCCATCACAAACTGGGTGGTATCAGGCCATTGAGCCAGCCAGTTATCAGATAAGAAAAACCTGTCCAGCTTGCTCATGACACTCCCATTAGGTCTGTACCAAGTGAACTTTCTACCAATAGACCTAACCTCCTCTAAGGCCATATCTGAAATCCAAGAGTTAAATTCAGCAATGCTAGAGGAGTTACCCACTGTCTGGGATGAGCTCAATCTCTCATGATTGTGTCTGGGAAGGCAGCTTTGGTTAATGTGACCTCTTCCTCTGTTATGCCATCCTCTGCACAATACAAAACCAACACTTCAGCATCTGCTACTGCCAACTATGTTCAGCAGAATTCCAACACTTCACAAACTGATTCTGGTCAGAATCAGAATGCTGGTCATAATAGTGGCAAATCTGGTGGCAGAGGCCGTGGAGGACGTGCCGGTCATAGTTCTTTGCAGTGCTATATCTGCCAGAAGTTTGGACATGTGGCTGCTGATTGTTGGCACAAGCCCTCAACTACTGCATCTCCTTACTGCATGATGTTTCCTCAGACTTTTGCTGCTTCTCCTTTTGGTAATCAGTTGCAACATCCCTTTGCTAATTTTTTCACTCCAGCAGGGCCTTCATGCAACAACCAGTCATGCAACAAATGGTTCCTACTCAGATGGCTATGGTCTCCTCTCAACAAATGACAAATTTCACTACCAAACAGAATCACAGTCCTCAAGCTATGACTGTTGGTTCAACTTCTGACCCATCCAACATTTGGTATCCCAACTTGGGTGCCTTTCATCATGTTACTGCCAATGTTGAGAACGTTCAGCAGTGTTCTTCACTTGAGGGTCCCGATCAAGTGATTGTAGGCAATGGTCAAGGTCTGCCCATCAAATCTATTGGTTCATCTTCCTTATAATCATTCTACTGATTTAGTTCTCAATAGAATATTGCATGTTCCAACCATTTCTAAAAATCTTCCAAGTTTTAGTCAATTTACAAGGGATAATTCAGTTTCCCTTGAATTTCACCCTAATGTGTGCCGTGTTAAATCTCAGGGATCCAATGAGATTCTTCTCAAAGGACATCTTGGATCCAATGGCTTGTACACATTAACCAAGCTACTGTCAAATTCTACCTCTTCAAGCTCATTTACCAAGTCTACCTCAAAGTCTGATTTGTTGTCTTCCATTGTAAAAACTCATTTTCCTGTTAATTCTGCTTTTGTAAATACTGTCTCAACCAACACTTGGCACTCTAGACTAGGGCACCCAATTGTGGCTACCCAAAAACTTGTAATGCGTTTGTGTAATATTTCTTTCAATAATAAAAATGAGCTTGATTTTTGCAATTCCTGTTGTCTTGGCAAAGCACAACAAATACACTCTCCCTTATCTTCTACTTCTTATTCTACACCTCTTGAATTAATTTTCAGTGATTTGTGGGGTCCAGCACCTTTTGTTTCCTCTACTAGTTATACCTATTATGTAACTTCTATTGATACTTGCACTAGGTATACATGGACATTTCTCCTAAAATCTAAGACTCAAACCTTAAATGTTTTCAAACAGTTTAAGGCCATGGCTGAAAAACAGTTTTAATTGTTCAATTAAATCTGTTCAATCTGATTGGGGGGGGGGGGGGGATTTCGTCCGTTTACTGATTTTCTCCAACAATTGGGCATTCTTCATCAGATCATTTGTCCTCACATTCATCACCATAATGGGGTGGTGGAAAGGAAGCATAGACACATAGTAGAGTTGAGGTTAACTCTAGTAGCTAAGGATTCTTTGCCACTCACCTATTGGGATCAAGCTTTCCTAACAAGTGTTTATCTCATAAACTGACTCCGTAGTTCTTCTATTAATTCTGAAATTCCTAATGAGAAGTTGTTTAATCAAAAACTGGATTATAACTTTCTTGGGGTGTTTGGTTGTGCACACTTTCCTCTCTTAAGACCTTACACCAAAAACAAGCTTCAGTTTAGGTCTCAAGAATTTTTTTTTTTATCAGCCAAAATATAATATATTATAAATGTTTGAAAGTACCCGAGGTACTATAAATACAATATCAGTGCTGGGTATGCTGCTGGATCCACTAGTGTGATGATCCAGATTGCAGACCTGATATATTACTACCGTGTAATACCCATCATTTCTATCCTATATACAAAAAGCTACTGGTAGATTACTAGACCAGTAGTTATATGAGTCAACAAAATATTTCTCAAACCCTCTAAGCCATGACCAGACTAGAAATATTGCGTCTTCCAGCAGCTTGCTTCCATTAAAAGGCTCATCTAGGAAAACATTTCGATTTCTGTGCTGCCAAATAGACCAAGGGCCACCCACCAACACTTCCATCTAGAATACTGCTTTCCTCCATTTATGCCAATTGTGTGCTGCATGAAATGTTGTCTTGGATTAACAGAAAAAGCTCCCATGGTTTGAATCCAGGAGAGGGATTCCCACCATAAGGGCTGTGTCTTTGGGCAATCAAAAAACAGGTGAGAGGCTTCCTCCTCCTTACTTCTGCAAAAAGGACATATTGTATTATTCAGCTGGATTTGTCTCCTTCTCAGATTAGCTTTGGTTGGTAATCTGTCTTTCTTTAGTCTCCATGCAAAAATTAGAGCTTTTGCTGGGATTTTTAGCTTCCATAGATCCTCTAATGCCTCATCCAGGTTGTCCCCTACTGTTGCTTCATGCAGCAGGTGGTATGCACTTCTTGTAGAATACTGTCCGCTAGTTTCTGGTTTCCATATCCAGCGATCTGTGATCTGATTTTGGATTGGTATCTGTGATATTTCATCCATAAATCTGACAGCCGCATCGACTTCATTGTCAAATAGGGATCTTCTCCACTCAAGATTCCATTCCCAAACTGTTTCGGTTTGTCTCCCCATTTGCTGAATGAGTCTTTGTTGTTGGCAGGAGACTTGATACAGCCTGGGATATTTCCTCATTAATGCTTCCCCTCCTCCTACCCACCTATCCTCCCAAAATCTGAATTTATCCCCACAACCCACCTTCCATTCTGTTTCAGTTTGTAGCACAATATTCATCTTTTGTTCATGTATCACCGACAGTAGGTGGCCATATTGGTGGCCAAAGATTTCCACCAACAGTATGGCACTGATTATACTGATATTTTTTCCCCAGTAATCAAGCCTATTATTGTGTGACTTCTTCTCTCCTTGGCTGTCAACTATCACTGGCCAATTCAGCAACTTGATGTCAACAATGCCTTTCTTAATGGTGTCTTGGAGGAAGAGGTCTATATGCAGCAGCCTCCTGGTTTTGAGGCTTCAAGTAAGTCAATGGCTTGTAAGCTTAACAAGGCAATTTATGGCCTTAAACAAGCACCTAGGGCTTGGTTTGATAGGCTAAAGGAGACACTCTTGAAGTTTGGTTTCAGCTCTAGCAAATGTGATCCCTCATTATTTGTCTATTCCAAAGGTTCCACAACTGTCTACATGTGGATCTATGTTGATGACATAATCATCACCGGTGGTAATCCTACTTTGCTGCAGAGCTTAGTTTGCAAACTCAATAGTGTTTTCTCCTTGAAGGATCTTGGTTCATTGGATTATCTTCTTGGTATTGAAATTAAGCATCAACCTGATGGGTCACTCATTCTTACTCAAGGCAAATATGTCTGGGATCTCCTAACCAAAACCAATATGACAGAAGCTAAGCCTATTTCCTCTCCTATGGTTACTGGTTGTAAACTTACAAAAGCTGGTTAAGAATCACTGTCTGATCCTTTTCTGTACAGATCTGTGGTTGGTGCCCTTCAATATGCCACAATAACCAGACCTGAAATCAGTTTTTCTGTCAACAAAGGGTGCCAATTTACGACTCATCCTTGTGAGGAGCATTGGGTAGCAGTCAAACGAATTTTAAGGTATCTAAAGGGTACTCTTACTTGGGGTCTCCACATTCAGTCTGTTCCTAAACCTTTCTTCATCACAGCTTACTGTGATGCAGATTGGGCTGCTAACCCTGATGACAGAAGATCCACTTCTGAAGCTGGTGTTTTCTTTGGTTCTAATCTAATTTCTTGGTGGTCCAAGAAGCAAACTGTTGTGGCTCGGTCCAGCACTTAAGCTGAATATAGGAGTCTTGCATTGGTTACTGCTGAAGTATCTTGGCTCCAATATCTTTTATCTGAACTTCAGGTTCAGCACACAGTTCCTGTTATCCATTGTGATAACAAAAGTACAGTTTCCCTTGCTCACAAGCCGGTTCTGCATGCAAGGACTAAGCATATGGAGCATGTTCTTTGTCAGGGAAAAGGTGCTTAACAAGCTGCTTCAGGTTGTGTATGTTCCAGCTCATCTGCAGTATGCTGATATCCTTACCAAGGCCCTCTCTGTTACCAATTTTTAGTAGAGATCCAAGCTCAAAGTGTGTGATTCTTCTTCCTCTGTTCAGAATCACCCACCTTGAACTTGTGGGGGGGTATTAGAGTATCTTACTCTTCTCTTTGTATTTTGGTTTGCACATCTGTGTTTGTACAGCTGTCACTTCTGTTTGGTTAGTTAACAGTTAACCATGATTGATTAACTGCTGTAGTTAGTTTTCTGTTGATATCTCTATGTATAGAGAGATCCAAACTGTTGTAACCAACTTTTCACATTCTGAATCAATAACAGAAACTCAACAATCACGAGTACACTAAAACTGAAAAGCAAAAGTCACCTAGATTCAGGGACAGTCTGGGACTCTGCTGGCTGAGCAACTGCTTCATGTCTAGGTGAGGCCTGCTCCCTGTTTGGTACATTACTAGTCCTACTAGGTTGTGAAATAGGAATATTTGGTTGGACCACTTGATCCCTTTGAGCAAACTGCACTCCAGCCCTCTGTAAAAAGTATAAACCCAATGTCATGACTTTGCTTTTAGTATTGGCATTCAAAGGGCATATAATGACTAGTATTGCAAAACAATTATACCCCCCAGCAACCATTTTTCTTTTTCTTTTGGTAACAACTTGTATTGTGTACCAAGAGAGTAGGATAGTGATAGCTGTCTATAATTAGGTAACAAATAAAGAGAAGTTAATTAGCAGCGTGAGGGACTGTAAATAAATGCTTAGTACCCAGCAACCGGCATATTTGCTGACCATCCAGGGACTTGATCTCTTATATATATTATTACTACCATCATTCATACCCCTTTTGGTATGACAAGAACACCTACCATCATGCTAAAAGCTCTAAAACTGTTAGTAGAAGCGCAACTGTTGACTTTAAGCTTGATCAAGGTTTGCCCTCAAACTTTGAGATAATCAGAAACATGTTGAACCTAGGATACGAACCAGCATTGGCTCTGGTACCAAATGATATGTTGAATAAGTGTACTTATCACCATGCCCAGGTTTTAGTTGAGGTGTAACTCTGACATATAACACTGTATCAGATGCAAGCCTTTACTTATTTAAGCTATTGAGTATGGATCACAGGATTGAACTATACTAACAGGCTTAAACATGTACCCTCGCAACCCTTTATGCATATCATTCCCTCCCTCTAAGAAACTGTTTTCCCCAAACATTGAAATAATTAAAACATATCAAACTTGAGATTCAAACCTGTACCAGCTCTAATACCAAATGATATGATCAAGAGCGCTTACCACCATAAAAATCTTAAGTTGTTAGGTGAGGCGCAACTCTTGACATATAACACCATGCATCAGATGCAGACTCTTCCCTGTTTAAGCCATTGGGCATGGGTCACTGGGTTGAACCCTTGACAACCAACATGTACTCTTGAAACCCTTTGGGCACATCACCTCACTGTTGCTCATAGTTCCTTTCCCGATTAATCATCACAATGCACTATAACCAATATAAGCAACTACCATATAAGTATAACCTGACCATCATTACCTTAAGTTAGCACTTAGCATCATATATCCAGTTCAAATGTGGACACAAAAATACTCTTTCAAGTAAGCAATTAAAGTTTCAATTGCTGCTAATTGAAAAATGACTGCTGGCCTCTTATACTTTTAAAATCATATAGTTTAAATAAACTTTTTTTCTTTGCCTAGACAACAGCCTAGCCACCACCTATTCATCAAATGAATCCAGATCAAACCATAAGAATGTCCCAGGGGTTTGTGTCACAAATGTGTACCTACCACCAAATCATAATATGCATTATAATACTGTGGAAACTTTCCAGATGCACCACGAAGGGATGTTTGTGTGGCATCTAGTAGGAGAAATATCCGCTCCCTGACAGGCAAATCAGACTGCAACCAAAGAATGAGAGAATAAAAAAGTGAGGTTAAGAAAAACTGACAATGCTAAATAACATAAGTCTTTGTGGAATAAACTGACCTTTTTCTTCACAATTTTTACGAGAATAGTAATAATTCCAGTATCAATCACCTGCTCATGAATATGCTCTCCAATATTGTTCATCAACATTTCCAGCAACTAGAAAATCAATAGATCAAAGATGACTCAGTAAAACACTACAGAACAGGAAAGCAAGAAATGTAAATATTCAACACAAGAAAGTCAAATAACCAAGCTTCTGTAGCGAAAACTGTCTTTATATTAGTTTTTCAGTATAGGTAAAACGTTTAGCAATCCACACAAAAGTTTATGAATAACTATACTGTTAGGAACCAAGAATTGAAATGTGGAAGAAAAGAAAGGATTTTATTGACTAGTAAGAAAAGAATAGAAAATAGGAGAAAAACTCTCCTCCAAGGGTTTCCACTTCACAAAGGATTTCTCCTTTAACAAAGAGCTAATGCTCAATTTACAATGACAACAAATCTCCCTCTCTCCTATCCTCCTTCCCCTGTTTATATCTAATAAACCCCTCTAACTAACTAACTAACTCATTAATAGTCTAACTATCTTAGCTAACTCTCCCTTCTCCTTATATCCTAACAATACACCCCTCCTAAAAATCAACCTTGTCCTCAAGGTTGAAATTTGAAAATTGGAATTGCACATTGAAACCTCCTCAAGTTTTCTCCGATTGCTAGAAGACATTTGCACCCCTTGTAGCTTGACAGGGAACGACCCATTGCCCCTGCATGTGGGTTGAGTTTGGTGGCTCCGATGGAGGTCAGGATGGAAGCAAATTTTGATTAAACTGGACCTCCATGTGTGATGCTTCAATCTCTTTCCACCTCTGCTCTTTTAACATGTCATCAGGTACACAAACATCCAACTTTAGCAGTATAAATCCTGCCACCCAGTTTGAATTCCAAGTTTCTGCTCCTCTTTTATGAATCCCATTTCTATAGCCCATTTGGGCATGACCCACTATGTAAAAAGTTGGACCTCCTTTGCAGAACTCCAAAACTCCCCCTTCCTCTTTCTCATCCTTCAAAACTGAATCATTTACACTAACAGGGTGTGCCTCTTTGGTGTCCCTCCATGGGGGATCAACTGTGAACCCGCTGGCAACTTCATGCAAACTCAGGTCCGGCAGCTTCAGTGGTGGTGGGGATGAGGGTGGACTCCGTATAATTTGAATCATCATGACTGTCTCAGTAGCTCCCTTCTGCCTTGGCTCCAATGTCGAGCTGTCATCCATAGACACAACAAAATTTAATGCTAAAGGCTCACCCAACAAGTTGGCATTCCAAGATTCAAGCACCATTGATGTTCCAACCACCTTCATGAATGATTTTTGTTTCACCATAACAATCTTTTTATGGAAATCTGAATCTTGAAAACAATGTGGCTTGGTTGCATCACCAGCTTCGACTTCCTTTTTGATCAAATTTGTAATTGGGTTATCAAGAAAATCGTCTACGCAGCCCACATTCGTCACTCCATTTTCCTTGTGCTTCTCCCTCTTTATCGATGGATCAACTTCTTCCTCCATAATCTTTTCAGTCTTTTTTTCTCTTGCTAATTTTGCTTCATCATTTTTGGTTTCTTCTCCACCACAAAGGGTGTGATTCTTGATTACTGAATCTTCTTTACTTCTGTTTTCTGATTTGAAGAACTGCAATGGGTCACTGTCACACTCAAAACTGTTACCCTTCAAATCAGTTCCCCCTTCTATGCTTCTATCAAAGCTGGGTAGTTCCACCTTTCTTGCCCAAGAACTAGCCTTTGCTTCACTGAATTCTAACCCACTTCCCTCCATGCTATTTTTGTCTTGTTGAGAGGCATGGGAATCAACTTCTTCATTCAATATCTTGTGCAACATGTGTTTCAGCTCCGAAATGTTGGTCCTCTCTTTCAAGAACTCTGTGGAAGTCTCTCATTTTTTGATGTGGGTTTCCATCTCAGTTTTCTTTTCTTGCTTCAAGATACTCAATCTTTCAAAGACATGGTTACCATAGCGATCTCTAAACCTTTTGATCAAAGCTGTGGAAAATGACGCCCAATCTAAATCTGGGTTGTTTTGGCTTCAAATGTAGAACCAATGTGTTGTAGCACCCTCCATGCTCATGAATGCATACTGCAGCTTATGGAACGAAGGAATTTCTTGTACCTCAAGAATTTTTCAGCCCTAGCAATCCAACCAATTGGGTCTGTCCCCATGAACGCTGGCAGCTCCACCTTCTTAGCCCAAATTTGCGCTTCCTCCATCTCTAACACTGACTTTCCCTCGAAGATCCGGCAGGTCGGACCAATTTGTTAGGAACCAAGAATTGAAATGAGGAAGAAAAGAAAGGATTTTATTGACTAGTAAGAAAAAAACAAAAAATAGGAGAAAAACTCTCCTCCAAGGGTTTCCCCTTCACAAAGGATTTCTCCTTTCACAAAGAGCTAATGCTCAATTTACAATGACAACAAATCTCCCCTCTCTCCTATCCTTCTTCCCCTATTTATATCTAATAAACCCCTCTAACTAACTAACTAACTAACTAATTCATTAATAGTCTAATAAACCCCTATTTATATTAAAATGTTTAGAAATCCACACAAAAGTTTATGAATAACTATACATAATAAAGTCATTATATTATACTCACCATGACAGCAAAGAGTTGAGTATTGGGGTGTTTGCTTCCTAGTCTCTTTTTTATAGCTTTAACAGCATCTCTTGCTTGCCTGATATTCAAAAGATATGATAGAAAATAACAGAAACACCATTTGGACTATACTGACAATCATCTATGTTCATAATCAAGTGAAGAAAGCCAAGCCGGGATAGTGGTGAACAAGAACCATGAAGAGCATAATTTGAATTGCAAATTGAGAGCTCAGTTGTATTTGATTATTATTTAAGATTTACTCATTTCTTCTTTTTTCAAAAGCTCTCCTAGTAAGATTTTGATTATAAGCTATTTTGAACACAAGATAAACTAATCCAGCAATAAACTAAGTATGTCATGCATCAGATATCATTCATTAACCAACTAATTGAAAGTTATAACTTTTCCTTTTAAAAAAATAAATAAACTTCCAAATAAAAAAGGCGCACCTAGAATGAAAATTAATTTATTAGGAACCCAGAAATCAATTTTGGCAAGACCAAAGAAAAATGAGATAATTCATAAGGATTATCTTCCAATAATAAGGAAACACATAATTAGCTGCTTAGCATAGCTCAAGCGACAATGATAGAGATCATAGGTTTGATTCCTATGCAAAGAAAGAAAAAAAGAAACACACACTTACAAAGTGACATAATCAAATCTGAAGCATAAAAAGTTATGTATGAACAAAACTAAATAAATTTAGTTTGTGATACAATCATACAATTGGCATCAACTATTCATTTCCCAATGTTTAATGACATTGTTCAATCAGAAAGAAACAACACCGAATAAGGAAATGAAATCTTTGGGTACCTTTTATCATGAGCAACTAGTTCACAAATTTCAATATTTTTTGTCCAATCAGTTTCAGCCAGTTTCTCACTTGTTGCACCGTTGACTAGCTCAGCTGCCATCTTCTTCTAGATAACGATCTAAAAATTAAATAGCATTTAAAACATTAAAGATATATCAGAAGCAGAATCAAACAGTCAACAAAGAGTTAATATCAACAAAATTAAATTCAGCGGTTAACCAACAAAGCCTTCTGATAGATTTTCCAACAAAAGTACACAGTAAAATAAAGATTTAGAAAATGCAATTACAAATATAAAGACAAAAAATAAAAAAGGATAGCTTTAAGTAATAAATAACAACAATTGAAGACCAAATTGAGAACCAACTTTTCCCCACTTTATGAATAGCATGAAGGGAGACCAAGAAAAACTACAAGTGGAACAATTAAGAAGAATTTAGAGGCCAATGGTTTGTCTGTAGATATAATTTACAATAGAACATTATAGCATATCATTTGATCCATATTGTAGCCAACCTCACCAGTGGTAAAAAGCATGGTTTTTGTGGTCGTTGTATGAATAGCATGATAGAATGTAGAGTATCTCTTCAGATTTTTGAGAAGCCAGTATCACACATAGTTTTAGTTAATAGCTAGTGTTTAAGCAAGTTTAAAGCCAAAATTTGAGTTTCATATGAATCAGACTGCATAATTTGTAACAAAAATCAAATCACCTTCCAGTAAATTGACCTCAGGCCAAAGTAAAAAATGTCATCATGTTACAATAGCAATCGAAATCTTAACAGCATGTCATGAACACCCTGCAACAGAAAAAAACAAAGGCCAAAATTTCAGAACATATGACTATTTCACTGTCAAATTGAATTGAAGCAAAATAAGCCAAAATTACAATCTTGATGATCAGAAGCTAAATGGGCACTTATTAATCAAAGAAAAGAAGTTATACCCCAAGAACATGAAGAAATGAGGCAGTGAACTGTGAAATTAAAACTACTGCATATAACTCCCTACTTTCTCTCCTCAAAAGCAAGAATAATCACAATGGGTATCATAATTAAGCTAAAAAAAACTATTAATTGCTTCAACATCTAACTGAATCATGATTTCAATTGCTCTCAGATCTGAATTAAGACACACAAACAGAACCCACAACTCCAAGAGACACAATTCAAACTCAAGATGAGTGAAAAACCTTTAAAAAATCAAAACTTTGGCAAGTTTGATCTTATGGGGTGTGAGAGTTAGCACCCACCTGTGAATACGGACATAAAGATAGAGATGACGAGGAAGAAGCCAAGGAAGCACTGATAGGCCCTAAAGAGCTTCAGCATTTCATTTCACACGGAAGATCAAGTGCCACCAAACCAATTCTCTTTTTTTTCTTAACTTTAACCTTTTTTGGAATATGATGATTGTGAAATTCGCAAGTGGTGCACTGTATCTTAGGGACAAAGTGTTGGCTTGCACAGAAAAAGGTGAATGTATATAAGAAGGGGTTTGCGTATATAGTGTATAGTTATTACTACGTTATTATATTATTATTATTATTATTATTATGTGAGAAATTAAGTGAAGAAATTAATTATCTTGGGAATTGAAAATGGTTAGAAAAAGAATCCAAGGTTGACTTATAACCTTAGAATAACTTTGACATTAGATTTTAAATTTTTTTTATGGCTTTATTATCTAAAGATTTTTTAAGATTTTTTTTATTGGTTCATGTTAGAATTTTAAATAATTTTGTTAGATCTCTCTTATTTTTAAATATTTTATTTAAATATTTATTAAATTAATATAATTATGTAAATATTCGGTTTCTCTCCTTGTTTTTTTTTCTTCTATTTTTTATTTTTTTTTACTTCCCTCTCCCGTGATCCTACGCCTCTCTTCTTTCTTTTTCCTCCTTTTTTCTTTCCCTCCATCACGATCGGAGTCTCCTTTCACCTTCCCCTTCGTCGTGGACATGACCTCCCTCCCCCTTCCTTTCCGTCACGGCCTCCTCCCCATTCTCCTCCGTCGCGAGCCCCCTTTACTCCTTCCGAAACTCTATCACGACCTCCTTCCCCATGTGTCAATATGTATATTTTGTTTTTATGGTTTGTTTTTATTTGTTTCTTTTTAATCATTCCATCTCTAATTAATCTCTTCCACGTTTTGTTGTTAGGGAGAGAATAAAAAAATTATTTTTTTTAAGGATGTGTAGATCTCAAGGAAGGTAGAAGAATTTATTTTTTATACAGAATATCTACCCAATTTCTTTATTAAAAGATCTAATAAAGATGAAATCTTAAGCTCAAAATCCTTACTTAATATATGAGATTAAAATCGTTATGATATAATTTACTTCTTTGAAGAGAGAGCATAAAATTATAGTTGCTATGAGATTAAAGTTGCTATGATAAAATAATTTTATATTATTATAAAATTATAAATTATTATAATAAATTTATTATTTTTCATAATAACTACTTAAAAAATTATGTTAGCAATATTTTGTATTGATCAACAATGTATATTTTTTATATTTTTATACTAATAATGTATACTCATTAAATTTATATTAATAAAGTTTAAAAGAAGATATAACTATGCACTAATAATCTTTTATAGAATTATTTAATTTCATTTTTATCTGAGGTAAGTTAATCAATAAGTTACTATATTTTTATTATCAATAGTCTTTTCTAAACGAAATAAGTTGCTATACAAACAGTTGCTATACGCCTATATAAGCAGTCAATTGGGTATCATAGATAAAGTTATTCTAACAAATAATTTCTATTGCTGTATTTTATATAGAAATGTTATTATTTTTCTTAGTTGAGAAATCATGAGTGTATCTTAATTTATTGGATCAGAAATTAATTTTATTCTAATGTTTGATTGATTCAAAGAAATTTTATATAAAATGAAAATTAAATACGAATTATCCTATTAAATAAATCATTTTTACTTATATAAATACAATAAGTTCTGTGAAGAAAAAAATTTAAAAAATGATATGGGAAAATACAAGTTATGTATAAATTTTCATATTTTTAATCGGAAAAGAATTCATATTCTTATGATCGTGACACTCTGGTCCTCAATGAAATAGCTTGGTATGATGTGTATTTTTCTTTTACAAAGTATTCTTATAGATGCATGATTAAGTGTTCTAAAATACTTTACTGTGCGTCTCTAAGTGGGCTGGTAGGTGTAAAATTCGCTAAATATAGAAGAAGAAAAAAACGAAATTATAAAATGTTATGAAAGGGAGGGAGGGTTGCTGATTGGAGCAAAAGTCCAGCTGCAAACATCATTACGCTTGGCTGGACTCAGAATCTGGTCCCTGTTGCTTCAGGTAAATTTACCATCCTTTGAAATGAAGGATCAATCCTGTGAGGTATTAATATTCATTTAACGATATCTCTTCCAATAGGAATTAAAATTCTCTCGAACCCCATAAGAGTGTAGTGTTTTTCTCTCTATGAAGATACAATAAACTCTTTCATAGATTTTTTTTTTCATACATATGAATTAAAAATCAAATTCATGATTATATATTTAAAGTAAAAAATTATTTACCAATATCACACCGTGTTAGTACTATTCTTTCCAATTATTAATAAGTTACTTATAAATTATCTCAAAAAAAAGATACTAATAAATAATCATGCTTTTTTTTATAATTTTTCTCTTTAATCTGATGATATCCAATGTAGTACACAACAATAAAAGAATTTTTGAATCATTATTCTTTGTTTATTATTTTTTGGATTTTTTATTCGTTCTCTCTTTATTTAAATAATAAATATGTTTGTTGCGTAATATTTTTAAAATAGTATAATTTTTTAATCCTATACATTAATAATCAAATCAACTAATGGAACAAAACAAAAGTATCAAGTGATTAGGGGATATATATATATATATACATATATATATATATATATATATATATAAAAGCTTTGTATAATTTGCTTGCATATCTCGTTAAAACGAGCAGATTATACAAAGCTTGCAAATGTTTATTAACCGTAGAAAGGAAAATGAAAACACGAAAAAAAAAAAAGTGGGCGATTTTCGCTCTACGAGGCACCCTTGCATGGTGTGACCGTTAAGAACGCTAGAAATCTGAATCTCGTTTATGCACTTCATTCTCATCATAACCAACCTAACCTAACCTAACCCTATCCATGAATTCCTTTTGTGGCTCCCAACACCGCACAAAACCCGTTCCAGCTCGAATCTCCGACCAACCCACTTCAACCTCCTCCTCCTCCGACCACCACCACCCCATGGCACCGCCCGCCACGTCACCAGTGTTTCGCTTTCGCTCGCTCTCCAGCTGCGCGCACAACCGCCCCTCCCCCTTGTCCTCCTCCTTCACCGCCACAACCGTGAAGCGATCCACCTCCGTGAGGTTCACGCGACAGCACACCGCCACGCGCAACGAGGTCATGCTGAAGGACATCGTCGGGAGCGGCATCTCCGGAATATTATACAAGTGGGTGAACTACGGGCGCGGGTGGCGCCCCCGCTGGTTCGTCCTCCACGACGGTGTTTTGTCCTACTACAATATCCACGGCCCTGATAAGCTAGTCCTCAACCACGAGGTCGAGGCCGAGGCCATGGTCATTGGCGAAGAGTCCCTCCGCCGCATCAACAGCCACCGCCATTGCCCCTCTCGCAACCACAAACCCGTCAGCGAAATTCACCTCATGGTTGGTCCTTCTCTCTCTCTCTCTCTCATTTTAGCATTTACTTGCAAAATCAATCGCTATCGAAACTTTGACCGTGATGGTATCGGTTAGTTATAGAATCATTCATGAATTTTGCCTCATACGTCAGTCAATGTTACATTACTCATCAATTAAAATTAAGACTAGTATTTCATTTCATTTTGTCTTTATTTCAACAATAATAATATGATTGGTAGATAATATCACTGTTAAAAATGTGGCTAGGAGGAGTTTGATAACTAGGTTCGCATATATGCGTAGGAGAAATGCTAACTAGTTCTCTAATATAGTTGTCTAACAAAATCTATAATTAATTGAAATTTATTATAATTATAATTTTTTTATTTTCACTTGTTATTTGATAAATCTTTTATGATTTGTGATTTTCAATAAATTATAATCAATAACTTAAAAATGTATCAGAATGATTGTGCGAACTAATGTGTTACTTCAATAAAAAAAATTGTTGCCATAATAAGTATGTAAAAATATTATTTATTTTTTTATATAAATAAATGTTAATTATTAGTTTTTGTTAACAGATGATTGACCTTGCAACCTTTATCTTCTTTCCTTTTTTTCTTAACCAGCCAACCAATTTTATATATCTCAAAACATTATTTTGTTCTTTAAATGAATTTTAGTATTAGTTTTGACCTCTTAAGCTACAAATATCTAAGTTCACTTAAAATAGGCAGAAACCATTAAATGACATTGTAATTTTAATTTAATAACAATATTTTTTTACATTTTTTTAAAGATCCAATAACCCTAATTTTGCCAAAAAAAAATATAAACCCTAATTTATCTTTTGATAAAGTAGCTCTATATTTGTTTTGTGTTGTTGTTTTTAACAAAATTAGAGTTAATTTATGATGATTTTTAATATAAATATCTATTACTCTAATTTTGATTAGAAAATTATATAAACATTATAAAAAAAAATATGTCTAAGTTTTGTTGAATATTTTTATTTGCAAAAATGATTTTAAGGTGTCCAAAATATCACTCTTGTCTTAAAGTTTTTGAGATCGTGTTTTCAGTGTTCTCTAATAGAAGTGAATTTTCAGTAGTTATTTCAGTGGTTCAATAGTGTTATCTTTTTTTTTTTTCTTTTATATATAGAAGTTGAAAGCAAAAGGATTGTCAGATACCTAAAATTCTATTTGACACTCAGAAAAAAATAAAATAAAAATCATATTATTGATTTAAATATCTTTTTTCTAATGATTAATAATATTAGTGGATAGTGTATATCGATTTTATCAATAACTAATAATAAAGAATCCCAATTTGAGTTCACTCAATAACATGGTGGGGTTGGTATAATGAGTGAGTAATATTTCCTTCATTCTAGACTGATATGTTTGGAATAATTTTTTTTTCTATACTGTAATATATTCTTATACCGAAGGTGTATATGATAATAGAGATAGAGACAGAAATGACGAATGTGATGAAGTGTTTGGAAAAGTGGAGTGTCCAAAACTGACGACTCAAAGTTAAAATAATATATTTGCATGTTGTATTTTGTGTAGGTGTGTTCGGTGAGGGAGAACAGGTCAGATGAGAGGAGGTTTTCTGTGTGTACGGGGACAAAGAAGAGGCTGCATTTGAGGGCGGAGAGCAAGGAAGACAGAGCCACCTGGGTAAAGGCAATGATGGCCGTCAAGGACTTGTTTCCTCGCTTGTCCAATGCAGAGGCTATGTCACCCGTGGCCTCGGTGCTAGTTTCCACAGAGAGGTTGAGAGATCGGCTTTTAATGGAGGGTGTGAGTGAAACTGCTATCAGGGAAAGTGAGGAAATCATGAAGTCTGAGTTCTCACAGTTGCAGAAGCATATTGTGGCCCTCAAGCAGCAGCAGTCTCTACTTATGGACACGCTGCGCCATTTAGAGGTACTCACTTAGTTACTCACTTCATTTTGTTATACTGTTAATTAACCAAAGCAACATTAAATAAAATTGATGTTTTGTAATAAGGTATCAAACTGATATAAGGTTGATCTAAAGAGAAATTTATGGATAAAGAAAGTAAAGAGATTGCGAGTTTAAATTTTTTTACTAATATTTTTTAACAAAATTAATAAGGTCCATTAAAAAATACTCAAAGTGAGGCAATGCGTACGTGCCGGTTTTGATATATGATTTCCAAGTATAATGATGTGCTCTTTGAATTAACTTGCTTCGTTTGACTGTGTGTTCCTTCTAGGCAGAGAAGGTTGACTTGGAGAACACACTTATTGAGGACCGAAGGCAATCCAAGGATGAAACAGATCCCTATCTATCAACGCAAAAAAAGTATAGCGGTACGTGCATGCAAATTAATTATATAAAGACAGCACTCCATTATGAGTTTTCAAAGAAATAAGCGTGTGAATTTCTTTTTACCATTACATGTTGTAGAGCCCTTGTTCATTGAAATAATATGGATGCATGTTGAACTGTTACCCTCCCTTTCTTTGAACGCAAATTAGACGAGGATGAAGAGAATTATAAAATTTGAATTGAAGAAAAAAGAAGAGAAGTTTTATTAAAAAATATTTCTTAAAATGCATCGTTATTCATATTAATTTTTTTTCTCCCCCTTTCTCATAGTACTTCATTCATAGAACAGAGTTAATATTGTAGGAATAGATCTGACTTAAGCTTTTTAATTGATTAGCACATCTTTTATCCTCTTCGACGCGTCTGATATGGAAGAGGGCTACATTATTTAGCTAGCTCATTGATGCGTTCCTTTTCAATTTATAATGAACATTACTATTATATGTCGTGTTTTGGTGATGTAGTTTTGGATTGATAAATATACTAGTACCTGTATGCCTCTTTTAACTCATTTTTTCCCTCTAATATCTTCTTTTTTTATTAGGTTACATTATGAATCACATTTTTTTCTTCCTTGGTATATTTTAATAGGCCTATACAATTAGTGAATGCATAAGGTAACTTCTCATCAATTTTTAACATCTTGATTTATTTATATTATTTCAATACGTGATAGAGGGAAGTGGTGATGATTCTTCTGAAGAGCACTATAGGAACAATCACTCAGAAGATGAGGACGATGCATTCTACGATACATGTGATGATATTCTATCAACAGGCTCTGACCACCCGAGATCCTGCCATGATTCTGAATGTGAGGAGATTATTCCAAATGGTGATGAAAAATCCCCCACCGGATCTGTTGGATTTAATCATCCCCACATCAAGCGACGAAAGAACTTGCCTGATCCTGTTGAGAAAGAGAGCAGCGTCAGTCTTTGGTCAATCATAAAAGATAACATTGGGAAGGATCTTACAAAAGTTTGTCTTCCAGTTTACTTCAACGAGCCTCTCTCCTCACTGCAGAAATGTTTTGAAGATCTTGAGTACTCTTATCTTCTAGACCAAGCATATGAATGGGGTAAAATGGTTAGTTTAATTTATTATATTTGCTGACTCAACCTTGTTTTATATATATATATATATAATTGTCTTAATCTTCATGTTGATCACTGAAAAAGAAAAAAGTGTTTTAACTAATTAGGAATTTGATCAGAAGATTTTAAAATCTGATTAATAATTATTTTCTCTAAGGATGAAATTCAGATATCTGAATGATTCAATTTTAACTTTAACATATTAATCATTTGTGTTTAATGGCTTGGTCATTAAACCTTGTTATATATAGATATGATATCGTTACTCACATAATTCAGTACTAATTGTTGTAGCCCCTAGTTTCAGGAGCTGTTTTTGTTTTTTGAGATTTGTCACGTTCATGCTATTTGTTTATGCACAGGGTGACAATCTAAAGAGGGTGCTGCATGTGGCTGCATTTGCAGTTTCAGGGTATGCTAGCACCAATGGTAGGAGTTGCAAACCGTTTAATCCACTGTTGGGTGAGACATATGAAGCAGAGTATCAAGACAAAGGCATTCGTTTTATCTCTGAGAAGGTATAATTTTGTATCAATGCCATTCTGTTGATGAAAAATGTCAAATGCACACGTCCATTCTCCTTGTGGAAAAGAAAGAATGTATAGGAAAAGATCATCCACCAATGCATCTATTGGGTAGCACGTCGCTAAAAACTCCAATTCGTCAGTTCCTTTTTCAGAAAGGGAACTCATGGAGTGGATGATTTTTTTTTTAAGAATCCTTTTCCTTTTAAAAAGTACGAATAAACAACATGGAATATTTATATTGTCATTGAATCATGAATTGTTATATATGATATTTATAATTGAACAATTCCACTATATATGTAGTATTATTTATGGCATCTTTCACTTTTTTCCTTTTTATCTCTCATTTCCTTTCTACTTCTAACTTCTTACAACCTAAAACTAGAGTGCACAACAGTGATTTTCCATGGATCTAGTTATTATAGGACTCAACTTTTTCCATAGTTGCATGTATATGCACACATTCACATACAGTAGATTTTAAAATATTCTTAAATTGATGATTTTGATGATGTACTTTTTATTATGTTTTTCTTTTGTCAATTTTTCATAGTTAATTTTGTTATTAAAATAGCATTCTTATATTATTAGTATGAAAAAGAAAACATTAAGAAGAGGACATATTTTATTTAACTAAAACACGGGTAATTAATTCAGGTCGAGTATGTAAGTATCCATTGAGCATGAATGTAAGTATTAAAAATATTTTTTTCTTTTTTCTAATACGGGTATAAGTAAAAATAATTTAATACTCTATCCAATTCCTACTTTACTTATCACCATTCTTAAATTTGCCTTTTCCAATTCTTTTACTTTCTGTCCCTTTTTACAAACTTTTATGTTGTTATTAACATCAGACAAAGTTGTCCATTACAACCATCTACTGTATTTCTCACTCCCCCACTTTTCCCCTCACATTAATGGCTCAATACTAATACCCTCTCCCCACTTGCCATTTTTGTTTCCGAACAATCGTTTCTCTTCTAGCATTTCGTGGGGCTGCTATATGCATTCATATAATTCCAATCCATTCATTTTCTAATCCTTTATGATAGTAAGCCATAGACATATCAATAATTTAATTTGGCATTATTTTTTCTTGTGTAAGGTGCTATTGCCTATTCGTTTGAATAAAAAATACTTACGCTATTCATCTTGAGATAGGTCAGTCATCACCCAATGATTGTTGCATGCCATTGTGAGGGAAAAGGCTGGAAATTTTGGGGTGACAGCAATTTAAAAAGTAAATTTTGGGGTCGTTCAATTCAACTTGATCCCGTTGGATTATTGACGGTAGAATTTGATGACGGAGAAGTCTTCCATTGGAGCAAGGTATATATAGTTTTACTTGACGTTAGTAGTATACTAGTATATCAATCTCTTCCAAGATACACTCTGATTATCCAATTCATATTCTTTTTTTTGGTACATAGCTAATTCATATTCATATTCTATCATCAGGTAACAACATCCATTTACAACCTCATTTTAGGAAAAGTCTACTGTGTCCATTATGGTACAATGCGTGTAGAGGGGAACCGTGATTATTTATGTAAGATAAAATTCAAGGAGCAGTCAATCATTGATAGAAACCCTCACCAGGTGCCCTTTCTCATATCTTATTATTATGTCAATTTTATTGGGTTCCTTTTAGGTAATGTCTAGGTCAAAATGTGTTACATTTTTTCCTGCTGTGACGTGTGCCACTTGTGGCTTTTTGACAAAAATTGCATTTCAAGTTAGATAAAATATATTATGATGCTTACTAACGGAACCAATGGATTAATTAATTGTAGCTAGTTAGTGATTGCCAACCTAAGCTTTCTTGTTCTCCTTCCCATCTTCAACTTGTTGCATGCTTTGGTTCCGGGATTTACCTAGTTGGTTTGACTATGAGGAATCTTTGGAGTTTGACGAATAGAATATAATACTTGGGGCATTTTACATGAAACTTTTAATTGATACTGATACGCTGAATAGCTCTGCCTTTGGAAGAATTTTTCTATAGAAATTGAAGTCGAGAAGTAAAGGACATGAGTGAAAAGTAAAATGTTTATTGGGATTGCAACCCCCGAAAAAGTTCAAAACGATAAAAAAAAAAAATATGCACATGGTTTTTTACTCCAATCATGGCTATTTATTTAATTGTTTATTTGTTGAAATGTAATGCAAAAATTTGGTAGATATACTCCATTCACTGTTTATTGTCAATGGTAATTGTATTAGACAGTTAACATTGACAAGTAATTTTAATTTCAATTGACTTATATAAATGTCATTATCATTTTTTATCACCTTACATGAAGCCTATGTTATAACTTCTTCAACATCTCTTCTATGTTGTTGAGTCAAATGAATTTATGTCAGTTTAAATATGATAATGGAATAATGGATGTTAACTTTACTAATTTCATTGATTATAGAGATATAAGATTACAGTATGAGTTGCATGGTTTTTTCTATTGAGTATAGTCCATAGACATATTATGTAACTTATGCTCTGTAATTTAAGTTCTGCTGCAGATTCATGGCGTAGTGGAAGATAAGAAAGGTAGAACAGTGGCAACTCTGTTTGGGACGTGGGATGAGAGCTTGCATTACGTAATTGGAGGGAATTCTGGGAAAGGAAAAGGGTCCTCCTATGTGTCATCAAAACCACATGTTTTGTGGAAGCGAAGCCCAACACCAGAGTACCAGACAAGATATAACCTCACACAATTTGCTATTACACTAAATGAAATCACACCTGGATTAAAGGTGAGTATTGATTCAACTGTTTTTCTTTTAACCTCACCTTTCACTAAACCCTGAGAGCATGCATATTGCTTTCATGTTCACTCATCCAAAATCACTTTGAAATATTAACTGATGTGATTTTAAGGAAATGTTTAAATATTTGGTTTTACTTTGAAGAATTGATTCTAGGTACAGATTTTGGATTGAAATAACTTAAGTTGTATTGAATAAAAAAAATTATACTGAATTCTACCGCTGACTTGCTTTTTTAGAATAAAAAAATTCAAACACATATAATCATATTACTTTAAAATCAGTTTGAATCAAAATCAATTTTGTGCATGTTCACTCAAACATCCAAACATAAATTGGTTCACTTCAAAATCAATTTTTGCAAATGTTCATTCAATGGCACTAAATCCTATGTGGTTTGGTTAGTACTTAGTACTAACAAATTAAGTTAACAAGCAGGAGAAGTTGCCACCGACAGATTCAAGACTAAGACCTGATCAAAGGTGTTTGGAGAATGGACAGCATGAAATGGCCAATTCTGAAAAGTTGCGGCTGGAACAAAGTCAGCGGCAGGTTGCTTCTGAAATTTCATTGGACCCTGTTCTATAATATAATGAAATGCATTAGCTATTGCTGGTTAATATGCTCTCATTCATTAATTTAACAAAAGACTCATCATAATTGCAGGCACGAAAGGTGCAAGAGAAGGGTTGGAAACCAAGGTGGTTTGCCAAGGAAAAAGGCAGCAACTCTTACCGTTATGTTGGAGGGTACTGGGAGGCTAGGGAAAAGGGGAACTGGGAATCTTGTCCTGACATTTTTGGCCAAGTCTCAACCGATACTGATTTTAACCCAACTTCATAAATTCTTAATACTTTTACCTACCTACTCCCCATACTACCACACCCCTTTTGATCATAGCATATATTCATAACCATATTTATGATCATTACTTTTTTTAGCATTCAACAGATATGGTTGATTAATGCCTGTTATGTATAGGTTACGTATAGAAAACAGTGGTTCTTACTTCTTCCTCAACAAGGTAACTTCCCATTTCCCAATCCCATCTGGCAACAACAGCAATTTTTCTTACTGTCAGATACTTATTTCAAAGTTGGGTCTATAGAATGGATGGAGTGGAGTTTTGTATGAAAGTCATAGTTGGTATACTAATCATATAAATGCTAAATATCCACAATGTGGAGAAAAGCAGGCAAACTCATTAAATGAACATGCACCCTTTTTTTTAATGTTTAATTCTGATGATCCATTGAACATGTTAAACTGTTTATACACGTTTATTTCAATTTGGTGCAACAAGTTAGGCAATGCTTTTGGTTATGTCAAATGAAATTTGGTAAATGAGTCCAACATAAGATACAAGAAAATATGCTGCTGCATGCGCATGAGAAAACTCAATTGACTGGAATCTTGTTTGTATTTACCGGTTTTATTCCATGGATAGATGGGGTAGTTGTGGAAACTCTTGTTGATGAGTGTTAAGAAACAAGAGAGAAAGAGTTGTGGTCTTAATATAGCAGCTGCCAAAAGATTAAGCGGCTATGCCCGTGATCCTCTCGAGATTGTTGTAGATAGAGATCAAAACGTATAAATTAAGGAAACAAAATGTAATTTTCACATGATTATGGTGTGAGGACAAATAACAAGTTAACCGTAGGGGCAACAAAGCTACCACTTGTCTAGTCTATCCACTAATTTCTTGTTTAATAACCTCCTATCAAGTCTAGTCCATTCTGTTGATTCTCAAAAATAAACTCTTGTCAAGTAATATATATATATATAGAGAGAGAGAGAATTGATAAGTTATTTTTCATCTTAATGATTGATTTTTTTGAATCAATAATTAAGATTAACTATTCATTATAATCATTATATTTTTAAAAAATAAATAATGAAAATAAAAAAAATATTTTAAAAAGTTACTCTTTGAGTAATTTAATCTATCCTTTTATATATATATATATATATATAACAAAAATATTTCTGTACTATATTAATGGGAGCTAGTTAGGTTTAGCAAGGAGTTAGTCTGCACAAACTGATAAATTATAAGTATATGATTTGAATCTTCATCATGACAAATAGTTGTTCATATTTAATTATGTCACAAAAAGGCCGTGGTCTCCAGGAGAAATTAGAAAAATACTTAGCAAGACCAATAAAGACAGATTTATAAATTTTGGGTTTGAAAAAAATGTAATAATTCTCTTCAAATTGGATTTTTATTATTTAAAAGTGGTTTATTCCTTGCTGATAAGTATAAAAAAATTATAGTTATAACTTCTAATAATTGAGCTATATATAAACCTTGAAAATCATAACTTCAGTTTTGATATAATTATCAAGCTCACATTAAAAAAAGATAATTATCAAGTTAGTTGTAAATAATTCAATGTCTATATAATAATTAATTAATCATATATGGATGACGATAACGTAAGTTCTACATGACCAAATACAGCAACTCAACATTTAACACAATATGATAAGTATAAGAGAAATTGCAATTATATATTTTCTTTATACACAAAATGTATAATAAAGATAGATAAAAAGAGAAAAGAAGGAAAGTGTGCAATAAGATGATTTCTGTAATGAAAAAAAATGGTATTTTAGTATTTTTTTTATAAACAATTATTATACAAAAATATAACTCTAACTACATATAAGTAATCATGACCAGAAGAAAATAGATTGTAAATTGACTGTGCTCGGATGAATTTAATATATAAGAAAAAAAGTTATCGAATATAAGCACCATGTTAAAATTTTTTAAAAAAAAAATAAAAACCTAGAAATATATAACAAAAATAAGAGATATCATAATATAGAATATATTATGACTTTCAACAAATACACGCACAAAAAAAACATGAGTGAGAGACATAGAAAAAAAAAAAAGAGAGAAGTTTAGGATAAGATAAATAACGTGAAAGAGAGATTGAGAGAAAAAAAAATCTTATAAAAATGTTGTAAGAATAATACAGTATATTTTGTTAGATAAATATTGGAATTACTATTTATTTAATTATTGGTGCTAAGTTTTACATTAAGCAGAGATTATAATTATTGTAGTGTCAAGACAGGTCGCAAGATTCCTAAAAAAATTAAAGGAAATTACATATTGACTTCCACTTTAGTTTTAGTCTCATTTTTTTACATAAATTTGTAAAGAATTAATTACTTTCTAGTATTTTGTTGCAAATTAAAATTGAGGACAATAGCAAGTAGTATATGATGGAGGGCAACATTTGGATTATTTGAAACGGATTATATAAGTTCAATATCATTTCCAATTTATTTTAATGATTTAAATCTTAAAAATAATTGTTTATGAACATAACATAAAATATCATTCAATAATCAGTTACTGATAAAAAGTGAAGCAATTGTGGAATACATAAAGACATGTTATGTTGTCAACTGTGCCCTCTTCCGATCCAAGTGATTTGTTGATATTTTATTTTTGGGGGGTTACCTAGTAAAATGGCAATGTATCCATTCCATGTTATTTGGTTGATAGTTTGGTAATAAATGTCATGTAGTAACACGCTACATTTTCCTTTTTTTCTTTAATAACGCAATGCTTCACTTGCTTCATATGATTTTCAAGTAAAATCCAATTCCTTAAAATAGGTGACTTTTACGGGTAATTAATATAAAACACACACACACATATTGTTAAAATTAAAATGGTTTTAACATTTATACGTGATTATATAGTTTTTATGTTCTTACTGCTTTTTCTTTTCTTTTTCTTCCATAACACAATGCTTCAATTGCATTTTAATATTTTATTTCGTTTTTTGACAGAAACATTTTAATATTTTATGATGGATTCAAACTTGTCACAATTCAATAAAGTTCATTCACTTGAAATATATGATTTTTTTTAAAGAAGTGACAACTAAAAAGTATAATTTTATATTAAAATAAACCAATCTAATGAGAAGAGATTGATTAGACACCTATTAAGAGTCTTTCAAATACATCTTCGTTACAAAGAAAATGATTTTTTTTTCAGGTAATTAATATCAAAACAATTGCACACCCGTCGTATACATATATATTTAAAACTAAAATTAATTAAAATAATCATCATCTATGATTGCTAGATTTTTTTTTCTCGTACACTTGCTATATACTATATGGCTTTATATACTAAACAAATCACCTGCACTGCTCATAAGAAGTTATGATTAATTTTAAAAAATGTTGAAAACGCTGTTGTTGAAGTGTATATAGCTATTCATTTATTTTATATTACTGAGCCTTTAAAAAAAGTGTATATTATTATCAGAGGTCATTTACCTCTTACAGAATGCAAAGTTCAGAAAATAGCAGGTCAACTGAAGTGAGATTTATTGTTTTAAAAGCGCATTTAAGATTTGAGGTCAAACTCTTATGTTGAGTATGAACAATGTGCTATTTGCTCCTGTTCATGAAATTTATTTCCAACAAGTTTTTGGCCACAACATTTTCTGGCAAAATCAAATCTGAACAAAAAATTGCTCCTAATATTTTTTTAGTTAATTATGATTTTGTCTTTAAACATTTTTCTTTTCAAATTTTACTTGTAGTTCCTAAATAAATATTTTAGCGGTTTGAATTCCTATACCTTTTTCTAATAATTTTTTTTAGCCCCAACAATCGAGAAATAATATTAATTAGTGATATAAGGTAATTCAGTGACCTATAACATCACTAAGAAATCTAATTACGTATAATTTTTTTTATAAAATATTATTTTAATTTATCATTAATTAGACTGAGATCATCATTTAATTTGACTAAATGAAGCATTAAAAATATAATTTATTAAAAAATTTACATGTAATTATCTCCATCAGATTCTTTCACGATGTAACAAATGATTGGATTGTCATTTTCATGTGATGAATTAAAGTAATTATTCGATATCAAGGACTAGAATTATTAGTGTGTTTGTAATAGTTGTAAAAATTAAATATTTCAATAATTAATTATTAGTATAATTTGATTATGATTATTATAATTGATTATAATTAAAATTAGTTTATGTTTGGGTAAGTTTGCTGAAAAACGATTTTAAGATACATAACTTCATTTGGACATCAAAAGAAAATAACTTTTACATGATAAATTACGAAAAAGGGTATGTAATTATTTATTTGTATTAATAATGAGACAAACTGTTGTGGGTATTTTTTGGGAATATAGTTTAAAAGCTGAAATAAGTTGTTTAAGAATAATCCGACAGTTGAGCTTTGAAGATGCTGTAAAATAGATTTTTTTATGAAAAAAGTTGTTTTCAAATTCAAGCTGACATTTCCAAACATTAAGATTTTTTTTACAAACAGCTGAAATTGGAAGAAGAAGAAGAAGAAGAAAAAGCTTTCCCAAACATGCTTAAAGAAAATATAAGAGCTACAAACGTTAAAAAATTTATTTAGAGACTAAAAGTAAAATTTAAAAAAATTAGGACAAAATCATAATTAACTATTTTTTTATAGACCAAAATTGCTCTCAATACCAAAACTGTCACACATACTAGCAATCACACTTTTTGTTCATCTCATAGTAAATGTTGCATATTGTGACGCAAAGTCACCAAGCATATACTTTCGTATTTTATTGCATCGCTTTCACTAGCCCCACCAACTAACGCTTCTCGAAATTTGATTTCTGTCCTTTTTTTTGTTTAAGTAATATATTCTTTTAGTCTAAAGTTATGAAATTAATTATTAAAGTATAAAGATTACTTAAATAATATATTTCCATACACATGATAAAAAAATTAAATTTCTATCAACATGTTTAAAAGATTTAATCATCTACCAATTATATTAAATTTTGTTGATTTTTTTTATATAAGGCAAAATCAAAATTCAACTTCATAAAAAAATCAAAATTCAATTAACACCATCCATCCCATTTCATAAACATGGTAAGGGTGGGTGGGATTATACGTGACGCCAACTATTTCTAATTCAACAATTAATAATATTAATATTACATTAACAACGAGTTTGACAATGTACTATATCCAATTGGACCCCTTCGCCTGGGACTTTGAGCCTTTGACTTACATGGAATTGAAGAAAATACCTGTTGTAGAAAAAAAAAAAAAAAGAAGAAAAAGAGTAAAGAAAGAAAATGTCTGCTTCTTACCGTAAAAGCAACAATAGTAGGTAAATGAAGTAGGTAAATAAAAAGCATAAAATTAACATGTCATGCTACCTAATAAAACATGCCATTTTGCATTCATACAAAATAGTTCTGGACTTCTGGTAACACATTTTTTTTATACGTTTTTCTCATTTAAAATTTATTAAAAAATGAAAAAATTAGAAGAGTAAATTATATCAATTTAGAAGTGAGATCTAAAATAATAATTTAATTTTCAATAATTTTAGTTACCAGTAAAAAATATATTCAAAATAATGTTAAAAAATATTTTACTTGCATTTCTCATCCATGGTTATGTGAATTATTAATGAGTACCATTATCTTTATTTTTGCCCAATAGTATCCGTGTAAAGATTTTATTAGAATAAAAGATATGATTGGCTTTTGTGTCTTAAATTTTGGTGCATGTTATTAATTCACATCAACTGAAAAAGTGGTGTGTATTAACAAATTCCTCTCTCTATATTGTTACATTAATATTATCTTAATCTTCTAAAATAATAAATAAATAAAAACAAATCTTTCAAAAATTACACTTAAAAGTTAAAAAAGAACAAAAAGAGTAATTTAAAATATAGCTACATTAAATATTAAATTTTAGAGAGAGAAATTTTTTATTATGAAAAGTCTCGTCTAAATAGAGTAAAACTGTCTTTTATATATATATAAAATGTGTGCTTATTTTGTCATTTGAGATTTATGTTTAATCCAAATTTACATAAAAATGTAAAAACAACTAATAATTGCTTATTGGATCCATGTCCAATGACAATATAATACATTACTAAACATATTAAGTGTGTGTTTGTTCTACATTTTCAATCCATATTTATCTTCAATTTCACTTAAAAAAAGAAGAAGAAAAAAAATGTGAAAGCAAAACATTTGTTAATTATGCATATTTAAGTCCAAAATGTCTTATACATTACCAAACATGTCATATATCCATTTATACTTCTTACTTTTTTTATTAACAATAATCGTAATTACTCTTTTTGAAATTTAATCATAATTAAGATTTTTTACTCCTTTTTTAAGAGTGTTTTATGAGAGAATCAAATTCATATCTTTTTCTACAAACTTATTATTTGTTGCCAAATATATTACACTTATCTAATGTTTATTCTTTGTCTACACATACTCTTTGTAGCTTCTATTTTTCACATGAAAAGATATAAATAATAAATTATTAAACTTGGAATTAAACAAATTTAAAATGTAACAAATTAAACATGAAGTATCAAGTGATCTAACTTAATTGGTGTTAAATATGTTGATATTTTGGATAAAAAAAATTGAAATGTAAAACCAAATAAATTAGTAATGGTGTGAAGGATGAATGCAATTTTGAAAATAAAATAGTAACATTAAGTAGTACCGGCATTGTATTTGGACTTGATAAAACCAAAACACATGTTTGGTAGGGAAATAAAAGTGAAGAAGAGAGAAAGGTGTTAGTGGTCGTTCCGTTTGGCGCCTGGCATGGCAATGTTCCCCAGGCCCTAACAACTTTCTCTCTCCTCCGATTATTATTTCTCTTTTCCCAAAGCACTCTTAGTCTCTCTCTCTCTATAATCTTATTCTCTACAACACCAGCATTATTACCGTTAGAGATTTTTCCAACGGCTTCTGAAATAATGTAACACTCTCCTCAAAAAAGCTTATCGTTAAAAATGCAAGAGACGCTCCTCACTCTCTCCGAACACCAACAAGACGACAACAACAAAGACATCGAGCTGCTCGTGGTTCCTCCGCCGCCGTGCCGCCGCCCTCCGCGGATGGCGCGGCGCGTGTCCCCCGGCGCGGTGGAAAAAGCCCTCCCCAACGGCGACATCTACAGCGGAAGCCTCTCCGGCAACGTCCCGCACGGCACCGGAAAATACCTCTGGTCGGATGGGTGCATGTACGAGGGCGACTGGAAGAAAGGCAAAGCGTGCGGCAAGGGCCGCTTCTCGTGGCCCTCCGGCGCGACCTACGAGGGCGAGTTCGCCGCCGGGAGAATGCACGGCCGCGGCACCTTCGTCGGCGTCGACGGCGACACCTACCGCGGCGCGTGGCTCTCCGACCGCAAGCACGGCTTCGGCGAGAAACGCTACGCCAACGGCGACGTCTACGAAGGGTTCTGGAGGTGCAACCTGCAGGAGGGGGAAGGGAGGTACACGTGGCGCAACGGAAACAACTACGTCGGAGAGTGGAAGGGTGGCGCCATCTCCGGCAAAGGCGTGTTGGTGTGGAAGAACGGGAACCGTTACGAAGGGTGCTGGGAGAACGGGGTTCCGAAGGGGAGAGGGGTGTTTACGTGGCGCGATGGAAGCACTTCCTCTGGGAATTGGGGGAAGGAGTTCGTGAATGAGAAACGCGTGTCGGTGGATGTCTGTAGTAATCACAACAATAATAAGAGTGTGAGTTTTCCCAGGATTTGTATTTGGGAGCTTGATGGTGAAGCTGGGGATATTACTTGTGATATTGTGGAGGCTTCTATGATTTATGGTGGTGGTGGAGGAGTGTGTGAGAGTGATGTACAGTTGCAGAAGAGTCCTTGTGGTTCTGTTGATGGGGATGTTAAGAAACCGGGTCATACTGTTTCTAAAGGCCATAAGAATTATGATTTGATGCTTAATCTTCAACTGGGTATTAGGTATTTCATCTACATTGCTAATTTAATTTGCTTTTCAGTTATGGTTTGCTTAGAATTAGATAATAGCCTCATACATCATACACCCCTTTGACGAATTAATTGTGTTTTTGTTTAGATACTCTGTTGGGAAGCACGCTTCGGTTTTGCGAGATCTTAGGCCGGGGGATTTTGATCCCAAGGAGAAGTTCTGGACTAGGTTTCCTCCAGAAGGGTCTAAGTTTACACCTCCACATCAATCTGTGGATTTCAGGTGGAAAGATTACTGCCCTGTGGTGTTCAGGTATGAACTAATGCACATTGTTTTCTTCTAAATATTGATTTCATTGAGCTATTTTTGATTGGTGTTGTGTGTACTAATTATGGCCATGTGTTTGGTGGGGGATTTTAGACATCTAAGGGAATTGTTTGGGATAGATCCTGCGGATTACATGCTTGCTATTTGCGGCAATGACACACTTAGGGAGATGTCTTCTCCTGGCAAAAGTGGAAGCTTCTTTTACCTCACTCAAGACGACTGGTTCATTATCAAAACCTTGAAGAAGTCGGAAGTCAAGGTTAGTTGATAGCCTTTACAATTACTAGACTTTAAGATGCATTTAAATTTGATGCAGAGAATTGTGAACCTATATTTAGTAAGATGAGGTCTCACTCTCAGCTTTTGCCCACCGTCCTTTTTTTCTGTGGGTATTCAATAATTAGTTGGTGGCCATCTCAGGTGCTCATCAGGATGCTTCCAAGTTACTATCAACATGTGAGTCAGTACAAGAATTCGCTGGTGACAAAATTCCTGGGGGTTCATTGTGTCAAACCTATTGGAGGTCAGAAGGTATGTATGTATGTATGGACTTCTTATTTAAATTTTGCTTCCAACTGGTGTACTGTGTTTGAATGCTTGTTACAACACTTGTATATAATGCTATGGAAAAACAGACTCGGTTTATTGTGATGGGCAATGTATTTTGTTCGGAGTATCGGATCCATAAGCGGTTTGACCTCAAAGGTTCTTCTCATGGTCGTACAACTGATAAACCCCGGGAGGAAATTGACGAGACTACCACTCTTAAAGACCTTGATCTTTGTTTTGTCTTCCGCCTGGAACATTCTTGGTTTCAAGAGCTTAAATGGTACAGAAACTGCTGCCAGGGTTACATATTGCTTTTACTTTGAACATTTTTTGTGATGTTCTAAGAGTTGGGTGGTCTTTTGTGATGACTTATGCTCAGGCAACTTGATAGAGACTGTGAATTCCTGGAAGCAGAGGGAATAATGGATTACAGTTTTTTGATTGGCCTTCATTTTCGTGATGATAGCTCAGTTGATGAAGTAAAGAGTTTACCAGACGAGTTGTGTTCAGGTATATATATGTCTTCTTACTTCCTCCTAGTTTTGCATTTCATTTCATTTGAATTAATTGGATCCACGAGAGTTAAAAAAAAATCTGTTGGATCTGTGGATTTGGCAGGCAAGAGAGACATGCAAAATGATGACATACAGGATATGAAGTGGATACCCATAGACCGGTATGCCCTTTACTTTTCATCCACAGTATCTGACTGTTTTTGTTGTTTCAACATGATGAATAAATTGTTATGGAGTTTTGGAAATGAACAGAAATGATTGTCCTCCTTGAATTTTTTCATTTATATTTCCAAGAAAGGACAATGTTTGGGGGTTTAAGAGATCTTTGTGCAGTTCGATTATCAGCTTGAGCTGTTATGTGAATTCCAACCCTTCATTTCTTGATGATGGACCATTCCAAGTCAATTAAGGGAATTTGGATTCGGTTAAAGATGGACCATGCTAAGTTGCTATATTTTATGGCCAGATGGTTTAGTGGGGATATACCTTTATTGGTCTCTTGACACTTACACCCACTGATAGGCATAGCTTTCACTTGTATGATTTATTTGCATGTGCATGTGCCATGTTCTTGAGCCTTAGTCTGTCTGGACCCAGTCATAAAACAAACAGAAGAAAAATGCTTGTCTTAAACTGCCAATGTGGCCCATACGCATGCAAATAGCTAAGACCATATGACCACAAGTCATATAGAAACAAAGCAATGGCAAATAAATGAACATTATTTTTGACTCTCCAGTCCTCCTCTCCATTTGTGATTTAGGAGTAGGTGACTTTCTAGTTATCTCCTTTTTAGAATATGACTCTGTTGGTGGAGATGGACCACAAATGGCTTGAGTTATCATGGCAAAAATGGAGGCAATTTTATTGACAACAAATGCTTGTGGGGGTCATTTGAGTTTTTTTCTGAGAAGGGCAAAACCTTCTTTGCAAAGTTAATTGTTAGTTGACTCATGACTGTGATATTGATAAAGCAGTGGTGGTTGCTAGGACTTGAAGCTTTAGGAATAGGAGATATATTTGCATGACAGTAACATATAAATATTGTCATTGTTTGTTAATATACACGAGTTGCTTTTTAGTTTCTAAACTATAGTTACCGGTTGGATTTCCACTTTTAAGATCTAGCCTAGTCAACTGAACAACAAACTTCCTTATTAACTAAATTAATGTACAAATTATTGTAAACTACCATCTTGGGCTCTCTTCTTGATGGTTGGTTTATATCCTAATCATTCAAATATTTGGTTTGAATTTAATTTATCCATAAATTAAGGTGATTCTTGATATTCCAGGGGACCTCTAATTCGTCTGGGAACAAACATGCCTGCCAGAGCAGAGAGAGTGTGTAAAGCTGGATTGGATCCGCACACTGGTACTGGAAGTAGCAATTCTACCCCTTCAGAGAGTGGTGGTGAGGTCTCTGATGTAATCCTTTACTTTGGTATAATTGACATTCTCCAAGATTATGATATAAGCAAAAAGCTAGAGCATGCATACAAGTCACTGCAAGTGGATCCCTCCTCCATCTCAGCCGTTGATCCCAAGCTATACTCCAAAAGGTTTAGGGATTTCATACACAGAATCTTTGTGGAGGACAAATGATAGATAGATATTCTTGGAGAGAGACAGTTGGAATTGAAACGGGACCAACTTGGGCTTGGTGACACCTTAGCATCAGGGATATATATGTCAGTGAATGCTGCAAACGTTGGCGATTTAAAGTTTCAACAGAGATGTTGGTGTTAAAATTAAAAACAAGTATTGGAAAGGAGGCCTTGGTAGTTATGGCTAAATTTTTCTCATAGCTATATGAAAACCATTGGAAAATGGAATGAACGATGAAAACTGGAAGGGGGATGGAAAACGGCAGGGGATATGATTTTTTGTTTTTTCATTGAGGTGAGAGATTGTGACCATAGTGTTTGTTCATGTAATGCATCATAAGGCATGTGATGAGATATTCTCTTTTGATGACTTTTGTTGTGGTTGTGGTTGTGGGTGGAGAGAAGGGGGGTATAGGGAATGGAAAAATGGGTATATGGATAATATGGAGGGATTCATATTTGACTGGGGGTGGGGGTGAAATAACTGTACAGACAGTCAAAGATGGATAATGGAATTGAATTGAATGAACATACATTTTTGGTTGGCGAGATCAAAAAGAGATGGTTTGCCTGATGAGCAAGAAAGAAAAGTTCCCACAGAGAGGACCCCTCTGTCTCAGTCTCTCTCTCTGCTGTTTGCATTCAAATGGGTGTTTTCACTTTTGCAGTGAATAAGGCATAAAAAGAAGAGAAAAGCACAAGAAAGAAAGAGTTGGGTGTTTCCTTGGTTCATGTTCTTTCTTTGTCACTCTATATACGAAGTTTGAAAAAGCAGAATAACAATAATACAAGGGGTGTGTCCTTTTTTGCTTCTTTTGAACAATACCAAGAAGCCAACAACTTGACAAAGCAATAAATTTGGGCACGTAATGTGAACCTGTTTCGTATTTGAGAGTGATAGCTATCCATGCATGTTGTGCCCCGGTATTTCTTTTAATAATAAGAGAAATTAATGAAACTTACCCTGTATGTGAGTTGAACCATAATTGACTTCGAATAATATTATTTTTTATTAAAATAGTTTTAAAGTGAAGTTATATATGATTGGATGTTTTTATTAAAAAAAACAAATTAATCGTAAAATTTGATCTAATTTCTTTTATGTAACATGAGTTATTTAAAGTAATTCAAAATTAATGTTTGATCGTGTGACTAAAACATATATGAATATTTACCTAAAATTAGGGTGGTAAAAATTTAATTTTTAAATGACGGAAGATGAATGCAATAAAATCGAGAAGAGAAGCGTCTTGAATATAATTCTCCCAGACCCCGGTAGAAATGAAAAACAAGAGGACAAAATAGTGTTTGGCTATTTAAGTAATGGACTGTTGAGCGATCCTGCGCTGCTTTGATCCTGAATCTCGCAGGGCTTGTTTTGTAGTTGGACTGGAGTGAGGTGTCTCTTGCATGGAATATAATTTACCTTTATTTCTTAGGTAAATTAAACTATTCTTTACCATGGCAAGGGGACCCATAAATTTACCCCATAAACTAAACTTTTTCCCCCACCTGTAAAACGCTGGATTTCTTTAGCACTGATCGGTTATAATCTTGAGTTGTAATATATGAACACTTAGTTATATTAAACATTTCATGGAGATATATTTATTATTTTTCTCTAATTTTATTTTGCTTTTACATCGTATTACCTATTATTCTTGGTCATTTTTTCTTTTTCACTAAGTCTCGTAGATGTTATTCAATGTCCTTCCTTAAGACATTACCGATATCCTTTTTTTCCCCATATGATGATATGAACTAGGTTTCATTTATAATGTTATTAAATAATAAAATTTAATTTGAATATATTTACAGTATAAAAGTTTCTTACCTTGTCCTTTCTTTTAGATTGAACTTGAGAATCCACATAAGCGTTTTGACTGAACAATGGATCAACTAAGGTTAAAAGTGTCTACTCAAAAGCTTATTTTATTTAACCCAAACTTTGGTTTTAGTCAATCATTCATCTCAAGTATTCTTTCAATCACATATTGTTACGTATAATCAATTTATTAATTTTTATAATAATCACTTTAAAAGTTATATAAGATTAATTTTCATTGGTTTACATTGTGTTTTCTTTAGACTAACACTACAACTAATATTGACTTTTGAGCATTTTAATGTCATCAACTTATTGTACGATTTCGAGCACAATAATTTTCAAACTATTTTTCATCATCATAAACATCTTTATAATTGTTTTTAAATTGCAGAATAATCATGAGCACACACACTAGTGATTAGTGACAGAGATAGAATCACTACCAGTCAGTGGATGTGATTCATTTTGAAACACGTGAAATGAATGAGAAAAATGAAATAAAAGCCAGTACTTTTATACATCATTGAAATATGGAATAAGTAAACAAGCAAATTCCCTCACTGTAATGGTGAAAAACGAAAAAACAAAAGGATAAATAGTAGAAGTTAATGGTGGACGTGGGAACAGAACTGTACAGGAGCACAGGAAGAGGCACAGCAGCAACAGCAACAACAAGCAATTGACAACACGAAGGAATAAGTTGGGACTTGGTAGGCACACATATGGATGCTCCTAGACACTACTACACAAGCGTGAAGCCGCAGTAAGATGGAGATGGGAGTATCTTTCTAACGTTACGTGACATTCAGATATTTTGTGAAATTTAGACAAAATAACGACCCTAATACTCAAGTAAGTTAGTTTATGTTGCTTTGATTTTATTATTATTTTTAGTCTTTTGCAGATTATTCCTTTCCGAGACAATCATGTTCAAAACACATTGGACGCGTGAATCTCTCGGTGTCGCTGGTGTCAATGGTAAAACACCCTTAAAAACAGACCCCCAGAATTTCTTTACAAACATATCCGTTTAGGAAAAAGTTTGTAAAAGTATCATACATCATTTTACTGTTCGAAAAATGATTGGATTTTAAATGTGACTTCTGATTGGTCTCTTCTACTAAACTCAATTCCTGTTGGTAGTTGGTTTGATTGATTAGCTAAAAATATTTAAATCAAACTAAACTAGTTATCCATGTTTACCTGAACTGAACTAACTTAATCCAACTCTGTCGTTCAATAGAAGAGACAAAGAAAAATTGAATGGCATGTAAAGTAGATTTAACTCGCGGGATAACATACTTAGCCGATCATTTTAATAAGTTGGATTGCACTTTGCACATGCTATGATGCTAACCCTGGATATAATCTGTCCTGCGTAATTTGTGAGTTGTGGTAGGGGGAAGTAGGTGGATGTCAGTTCAATTTTTTTTTAAATTATATTTTTTTAATTCTAAGTTTTCAAAAGTATTTATATAAATTCAATTTCTTTTGTTTTTAATTTATATTTGTATTCACCTACTCTCCTCTCCTCTCATTACATTTACTTTTCTTAACAAGATATTTTTCTTGTTATTTTTAATTTTCATTATTTCATGTCTACCCACCATAAAATATGATAAGTTAACATTCTAAGTTCTAACCCATTTCAAAAACTAAAAAACCGACCCTTTTTATAGGTTGACTGTTGGCAAATTTAGTTGTCACATTTTTTTTCTAACGATTTAACTTACTCATATATTTAGGCTTCCAACTCAAAACACTAATAATTAATTAAAAAAAAACCCTCCTGTTAATTGATTTGTTTAAGCAAATCCTTATTTGATATAACTTATTTCCACCCTTATTTAACATGATTGTGCTTCCTTCTCCTCTTCCCAAACCAACTAAAAAATTACAAAAGAGTACCCTGAACCTCAACAATAACCTACCTCCCTTTACTCTTCTTTTCTGGCCTATCCATGCCAAGTGTTGTAATTAGAATTTTACATTTTTTCTTAATTTAATTTAAACATTTTTGGATGCATTTGAAAGTTTCAATTCTCAACCTCAGAAGCATTATTCCATTTCCCATTAAAGAATCCCAATTTTTGACAATTGAGCGACCACAAATGTTGTATCACCAATCACTATCAACTAGTGGTTTAACTCGCTCTCATTAGGCAGATAATTGAATTCCTATAAATTTAGTTAGTATTTCATGAATCAGATTATGAATTTTAATCAGTATTGAAAATATTTTTTTAGTACAAATGTTGGATAGAAAAAAAAGAAGCTAATTTCTCAAAGTTATAAGCTGCCTATCACCTCATCCCATTAGATGAAAAAGAAAAGTACGAAATAAATTGCTGCAAACGAATGTGACATGCTCGTGGAGGAAATTCATTTTTCCCTCTAGAAAACATATCCACCTCAAGAAATGCAGGAGCCCACACATAATAAAGGCTACACATGTGTAATGATTTGTATCCTTCATGAAGGTACAATAATTTTTCCCTCTAAACATGCACTAAACACTCGAACTTAGGCTAACCGAAAACAATCACACGTGACGTGTATAAAAATTTATGTAAAGAAAGAAATAATCCAGTTTAGTAGGGTAAAATAGGGGACAATGGCTTCCAGCACCTCCACAATTTTTTTCTTGAACCTTTTCAACCTTTCTAAAAGCCTAATCTTAAAAATTCTAATCTGGAATGTAATTTTATATTCTGGATTAGACTTTCTAGAATGTAATCCGTAATGCAAATTTTAACATTTCGGAATGGAGTGCAAGAAGCAATTTCAAAAATAAAATAAAATTGGACCATACATTTTGGACCGAGCCCATCGCGCGCACAATCACAAAAATAAGTTAAGTTGAAGGCTCGTTGGCAACGTCGCAATAGAGAGTCACAATTTCAATGGCCGCAGAAATTTGTGGCGGGTCTCTATTCTTATCCGTTAAAACTCAACTGCAACTGCAGCAGCGAAACCAGCAAAACGTGTTCTTCCATGCTCAACGTAGCAGAACGCGAAGAAGCACTACCAGATTCCACTCATCCAAACGCTGCTTTAGTTCTTCCGCCTTTCCAAATGCGTCCGCGTTTCGCCGCGGCGCCGTGTGCCAGGTCGCCAGCATCGACTTCGAATCCGCCGCCAAAGCCGGAGAGGATCGTCTCTCTAAGGTATCATCGCTACTACTCACTATTTCTCGTGTTTTTCCCAAATTAGCCCTCGTTCGTAGCTACTAGTACAAGCTCGTTTGGTTCGGTTTTGGTTTTCAGGTGCCGGTGCGTAATATAAGGAACTTCTGCATCATTGCGCATATTGACCACGGGAAATCCACGTTGGCGGATAAGTTGCTTCAGGTTACCGGCACGGTGCACCAGCGAGAGATGAAGGATCAGTTTCTCGATAACATGGATTTGGAGAGAGAAAGAGGCATCACTATTAAGCTCCAGGTTCCCATCTTTTCCTAATTCCTTATTAGCTTATATTATCTTAATTTCGTACGAGAGATTGGGAAATATGATTTTGAAAATGCTTTTTTCGATATTAAGATATTTGTGAAAGTATTTGACTAATTTTGATCATGGCAGGCAGCTAGAATGCGTTATGTGTTTGAAAATGAACCTTATTGCTTGAATCTAATAGATACTCCGGGGCATGTTGACTTCTCGTATGAGGTATGCAATGTAGTTATACATATATGCTTCTTTATCTCCTATTATTTTGCAGCATGTTTTGTCGTTTCGTTTCTAACTTAGGTGCTACAATCAGATGTAACACCTATATGGACTTGGAATGGTGAAACTTAAGCTTCTTGTCTATGTTATCGTGTAGTGATTTCAATAATTTATTGGCATAAATAGCGTGTTTTGGAAGATGAATTGTTTTTTCGACACAAGAAACTGAAGACAGAGGACGGGCAACAAATTTGGGTGGCATTCTATTTGATTCCCGCCTTCTTTTTTTAGTCTCCATCACCTTTTGAGAAGCCATTCTGGAAAATTTATTATCTTCGTTTTTTTTAGCTAATTATGCGAACAAAAACTGCTTTAAAATATAAATAAAATGCATTAAATCCGTAGCATTTCAGAATTCAGAATTGTCATTTGGTCTTTCTGAATGATATTTCCCTCTCAATTGAGTTCAAGTGTTGCATGTGGTTCACTATCTTAAATTCACCCCCCACCAAGAACATTATCTTTTTTCTTTCTTTTTGGGGCAGTTAAGCCCCCCAGAACATCAATATAATAATATGATTGTGACTATTCATCTGTGGCCAGGTTTCTCGGTCACTCGCTGCATGTGAGGGTGCTCTTCTAGTAGTGGACGCTTCTCAGGTGAATCTTGATTTAAGCTCTTCTCCATTCTGGTTTTATGGCCTTTATCATGTGAGGGTGATCTTGTAGTAATTCTGGTATCTGCTTTTCCAAAAAACTGTTTTCAAATCACAGGGCGTTGAAGCACAAACCCTAGCTAATGTTTATTTGGCTTTGGAGAACAACCTGGAAATTATCCCTGTAAGTATGCCATTTTTATTATTCTACTTTTAACTTAATTTTTATATTAATTTACTGAGATACTCATTATCCTTTATTGATGCTATTTTTCAAATAATAAACTCAAATTGTGGATGGATTGTTGTTGTCTTATCTGTTTGTTTTTTCATCACTTTTCTCAAGTTATAAATTTATGAGATAATATGTTTGTATGTGTTGCGTGTGTGCATGTTTAGTAACACTAGATATTGTGTAACAGGTTTTGAACAAAATAGATCTCCCAGGTGCAGAACCAGATCGAGTAATCAAGGAGATTGAAGAGGTTTATTTATCAACTTAGACCCTTGATATCATCATACTCTTAGTCTTAATTTTTCAGCTTCAAGGGGAGATAGTCTAGGATCCTTCTCATTTAAGTTTGTTCTTTTATGACACTATAATTTTCTTTTTTTGATAAGGAATTTATTAAGATAGAAAAGGAAGATAAAGAAACAGGAAAAGAAATCCTAAAGGACACAACCAAAATAAAATGCTAACATAAAATAAGAAAACGTTTGTGTTATTTGATTGGAGCATACCTGTACTGATCATTAACCTAACATTCTAAAGTCTTACCATTCCTAGTTTAATTATTAGTAACTGGAATGGTTATAGTTTACACATCAGGAAGTATAAAATTTGAGAATGTTAAGTAGGGTTTTCTTGCATGAGCATTGCTGCTGGTTTCTTTATTTATTAATTCTTGAATCATTCTTATGTAGATTGTAGGTCTAGATTGTAGCAATGCGATTCTCTGCTCTGCAAAGGTTTGTTATTGTTCTTTCATTTCCTGTTGTTTTGTCTGGTTTATGATTTTATATATATATGGCATATAATAAGAAAACCATTGAGGGCATGGGTTCGAATCCGGAAACAGCCTCTTTGCATATGCAAGGGTAAGGCTGCGTACAACATCCCTCCCCCATACCTTCGCATAGCGAAGAGCCTCTGGGCAATGGGGTACGAAGTTTTATATATATATATATATATATATACACACACACACATACATATACATGTAGCTACATAATGAAGTTACTTTTTTGCTGTAGGAAGGAATAGGTATAATTGAAATTCTCAATGCAATTGTTGCAAGAATTCCCCCACCTGAAGATACATCTAAAAAACCATTGAGGACTTTAATATTTGACAGGTACTCTTCATTTTTTTCAAATGTACTAATCCATTTTATCATATATGTTGGCAATACTCTATGGATCCACATGGATTATCATTTAAGATTTGAATAACATTGATACCACGAAATAATTTTATTAAGGTCCCTACAATGTAAAAATGATAACATAGACACTTCAACTGAGACTAGGTAGTCCTATTGTTTTTTTTTTATCGGCAAAAACAAATTATATTATATATATAATCAGTACCAGCGGTACTATCAGTTCAAGGATCTAATTTCTATGTCTAGGGCTCATCTTGTACTTTAGTTTATTCTTTTTCCATGTAGTTTTGTTGTTGTGTACTTAGCTTAATGCAAGTTCAGAGACCTTTACTTTATACATCTAGTTGCTATACGATTACTCTCTCTACATAGACATCCTTAGATGCAATAATTTCCAATGTTATTAAATAGCCCTTATAGTCCCACCATAACACTAATGTGGCATTTCTTGACCCCTCTGCCATTGGCAATTTGTGAAGGGAGGCTCTCTATGGCAGTGCCATAGCTGCAATGGTGTGTTTATATGGCAGAATTTTGTCCTTCACCATATTCTGTGATCCACCTTTGATAACCTTGGTATTTACATGGATAGAATTCCTTTAGTATGTATATGGCAGAATATGGCAGATTAATCCCCCTAGTATGTTGTGTCAACTAACATTCTTTTACATGCGGTATTTATACTTCATGCACTCATATTTATTATTTCTTTACATGCAGCTACTATGATCCATATAGAGGTGTTATTGTATACTTTCGAGTTGTAGATGGGACTATAAAGAAAGGTGACAGAGTTTATTTTATGGCTAGTGGGAAGGTACAATACCTTTCCTATTTTTTGATTCCCTATTTTTGCCAACAAAGATTTAGTTTGGTGGTGACAAACTATCAGTATAGTTGCCTGTTCATACTTTCATTCAACATTTGTTAAATCTTTAATATGACTGCAAACAAATTCAAACAAGCTCTAGTCTATCATTGGTGAAAACTTGGTCATTATGGTGACTACTGACTACTAATATTCTTTGAACTAATCTGATTACTAAATTACAGGATTATTTTGCTGATGAAATTGGAGTTTTGTCTCCTAGTCAACTACAAGTTGAAGAATTGTATGCTGGTGAGGTAAAATACTTCTGAATGGTTTAATTAGCAGGGTGATGTATTTCATATTGCGTATGGTATTTTTGTTTTGTCTCTTTCCTCCTCCTTCTCATCACTTATCTTATGTACACTCACTATGAGATAAAGGAATTAAAAAAATGACATACAAGACACAATGCATGGCACTGGTGTATTGTTTCTCCTGAGTAACTTTGTGTCTGTCTCTGCATATTTTTTGCTGGCAAGACAATTCGGTTCAATGTTAAATTCATTATTGTCGTTTTTATTCTCTAAAGAAAGACAAAATAAACATTTTTTATTCATTCTGAACATTGATATCTTGTGTCGTGCTTTGATAGGTGGGCTATCTATCTGCATCAATAAGAACAGTAGCTGATGCTAGAGTGGGTGACACTGTTACTCACTATGGCAGAAAGGCTGACAATTCACTCCCTGGATATGAGGAAGCCACTCCTATGGTGTTCTGTGGCTTGTTTCCTGTTGATGCTGACCAGTATTTATCTCTTGTTGACCCTCTTCTTTCTTTCTTGAGCAAAAGAATTGTAATGTTACTCTTGAATGTATCTGGAACTAATCATATCCTTATTATCATTTGTTGTCAGATTCCCTGATCTGCGTGATGCACTTGAGAAGCTGCAACTCAATGATGCTGCACTTAAGGTTATACTGATATGTTGAAAAATAGTGCATCTTTTGTTTCTAGACTTTTGCCAAAGGATCATAATTTGCTTTTTTCTATATATGCTATCACCTGTTAGTTGTAATTTGCTATTCAATTATAGTTTTTCTTGATTTAGTTATAATAGCTTTTTATCAATTCAATTTCTCTTGTAACTTTTTGATGTTTATTAAATTATTCAGTTGTACTTTTGAATTAGTTTTATTCATGAATCTGCCAGTCATAAAGTTTATGTAAACTACGCCATGTGAGATCTGCATGCACAGTTGCTTTTGACATTTTGTGGATTATAATATATATATATATATATATATATATATATATATATATATATATATATATATATATATATATATATATATATATATATATATTAACTATCTTAACTTTGGAACCAAACATAGTTTTTTTCCTTAAATATCCATGTTTCTTACAGTCAAGCTGACAATGGTGGGGTTAGTGATTAATTATTCAAAGATTTCATTCTCTTTTCTGGTTTACAGTTTGAACCTGAGACATCGAGTGCCATGGGATTTGGCTTTAGATGTGGGTTTCTGGGCCTTCTTCATATGGAAATTGTTCAGGTTCGAATATGTTGGAGCATCTACTCTTTGGCTTTCATAGGAATTGCTTGAATGTTCTTATATATGGCATAATTGACATTCTGATTAACTTTGGAAACCTGGTCTTATCTTACAAGTTCTTTACATTACAGGAGAGACTTGAGAGAGAATACAATTTGAGCCTGATAACAACTGCTCCAAGTGTCGTGTACAGGGTACACTGTGTAAATGGTGATACTGTAATTTCTTCTCATTCCTAAGTTCCCTTTCTATGTAATACTTTATTTTGCTGAACTATTCATTAAAACTGATTTGCCTCTATTTTTTAAATATATATCATATTAATGCAATCATTTTGTCTGAATCACAAAATCCTTGAAGGTTGAATGCTCAAATCCATCTTTACTTCCTGAGCCTGGAAAAAGGAAATCAATTGAGGAGCCATTTGTTAAGGTTATTTCTTGCACTTTGTTCTGTTTATTGTTCACCTTGTTCAAGAGTTGAAGCAGTTAGGGCTAAACATTTTAATTCACATGTTCTCTCTCTCTCTCTCTCTGTGTATTTGTCTTTATTTGGAATTAATGTAGTTGTGTACAGATTGAGATGCTTACACCAAAGGACTACATTGGTTCACTTATGGAACTGGCACAAGAAAGAAGAGGGCAGTTCAGAGAAATGAAATTTATTGCTGAAAATAGGGCATCAATCACGTATGAATTACCATTAGCAGAGGTAATCTCTTGCATTAGTTCTTGTCTATTGACCCTAAAAACTCGTGCTTCTGTTTAACTAGTTTTGGCTCTCAAGTATCTGAATCTTTTTGAATGTCAATTTTGTAGATGGTTGGTGATTTCTTTGACCAGTTGAAGTCGAGAAGTAAGGGTTATGCTAGTATGGAGTATACCTTTGTCGGGTAAATGTCTCCGAGAGCATAGTTTATTGATAATATTCACATAAGATTTTGTTGGCTTACAAGATACCGTTGACTATTGTAAATGTCCCTGATTATGTGGTGTAATCAAGGTAATTTTCATAAATAAATAAGACATATCTAATGTTTAGGGATTGTAAATTAATGCAGACATTGCCGCATTTTGTATTAATTTCTAGTCACGGGAACTCTTTCATGTCACCAAAAAAAAAAAATCAAAGCTTTTCCAAGGCAAGAATGATAGGTCTCTTTAGTTAATAGTTACCTATGGAGAAGTTAGATGAGAGAGAACAATTATAAACAGTTTTTTTTTTATGGGAAAAATTATAATCTCCAAAAACAATCCAATCCTAACAAACTTCTATACGAGAATTGTAATTCATTTTATCTCCTTAATTCCTTTTATGTTCTTTTCCTCTAAGTGCTTATTGAGAAATTTATCCAAATCATCATCTTGTAAATGCAGCCATATTATGTCACATAATTGCAGAAATATATTATTTCATGTTTTGAACTCTGTGCCAGAAGAGGATGACTTTTTTTTTTTAATATTTGAAGCACACAATACTTTAATGCTAATTAAAGTTATCCTTGCCTTTTATTAAATAAAATCATAGTATTAAGTATGGACTGAAAAAGGTTGTCTTTCCAAAGATTTAATGTTCCGATGCTTTCTGATAATTAATTTTCAGGTACACTGAAAGTAATTTAATTAAACTTGACATACGGATAAATGGTGACTGTGTGGAGCCATTGGCTACAATTGTGCACAATGATAAGGTGAGTTATTAATTCTCTGTTTTTTTTGGTCTATATATGGGTGGGAAATAAATATATGTGTGGCTATATGTAAATTTCCTGTGCACAATTGTAGCCAATGGCTTAGACATTGGAAAAAAAAAAGTCTGTGAAACCAATAAGGGGGAAACCATAATTAGTATTCATTTTATCTGCTTTTATTTTTTCTGAAGAAAAAAAGTCTGGTAAAGCATTCTTTAACTCAGATTGCAATTGTCTAAATGCAAGGGCTTAGACATTGGAAAAAAAAATCTATGAAGTAATTTTCACTATCCAAGTATACCAAATTATACTTTTGTAGGCATTTGGACTGAAGAGGAATGACCCATAATTCAGTAATCAGAAAAGTTGGTCGGACCTGTAATTCTTATTTTATTCAATGAGAATAATAAAAGAGTTGTTTATAATTGTATAAAAAAAGAAAACTAATTGTTTTAATCATAGAAACATTTTATTCAGAATAGTTGGTCGGACCTGTAATTCTTATTTTATTCAATGAGAATAATAAAAGAGTTGGTATAATTGTATAAAAAAAGAAAATTAATTGTTTTAGTCATAGAAACATTTTAATGAACCTAATTCTGTGTTATTAATGAAATACATATATGGAAAAAAAATCCTTGCCCTCCACTTAATCTTCCCCATCTCACTGCTAAATCTTATTTAACACACTACCATCCTACTGTTTTGTCCCTTGCATTCACATCAAGTGCTTTTGCCACATATTGCAGAACTTGGAAGTAAAGAAATATTACAAGATACTATTTTCAATATTTAAAAAATTGTGTCTTCTGCTCATTTGGTTTAATATTGCTCAAATTTTTTGAAGACTAGAAGCATGGTTATCAGCACTAGCTGCCATTTATTTCTAAGGAAATTATGTTTCACAGATACTCTTGTCTGCATAAGCTATGCTTCATGTATTATAGGCTACACCATGATAGTTAAATTTGGCTGCATATCTTGTGATTATACTTTTTAATTTTGATGTCAATAAATTATCAGAAAATCAACATAGGCTTGTATTTTCAGGCATATTCGGTGGGAAGGGCTTTGACTCTAAAGTTGAAGGAGCTCATACCACGACAAATGTTTAAAGTACCAATTCAAGTAAGGATTGTGTACTCTTTTAATGTTATTTCGTCAAAAAAATCAGCAGTCACTTTCTCCTTAGTTTTTCTGCTTTAGATGGTCTAACTTTCATTTTGATGTTTATTTTCTTTTTCTCCTCCTCTCACAATTATGAATAATTGCTTTAATTTTGTTAAAAATCATTAAACTAACCATGATAACATATGCTTGGTCTCTTTATTCTAGGCGTGCATAGGATCAAAAGTGATCGCTAGTGAAGCGATATCCGCAATAAGGAAGGATGTACTAGCCAAATGCTACGGTGAGACAAATGGCAAACCTTAGGGGTAGGGGGGTCTTGCATAAATTTGTTTAAAAATATTTAAACCATTATTGCCATCGGGATGCTTCAACAGTCTTTGGGCTGCTATTCTGTCTTAAATCTTTTAACTTGTTCGGTTTCCCCACATATTTTAAGATTTCTTGTCCCTGTGGCTCTCCATATTAAAAATGAAATTTCTTTTTCATTCAGATATTTAGAAAATAGATACTATGAACGATTTTTTATATTATATAGCATCCATCTTTCTTTCACTTTATTTTTCCTTGCCCTGTTCTTATTGCCTGTATTGCTTTTTTTCTATTTTTCTCTTGGATCTTCTAGGTGGGGATATTTCGAGAAAAAAGAAATTGCTTAAGAAACAGGTATGATCAGTATAAATTCACTATCATTTTTTTAAAGTTTATCAAAATGGATGTCTAGCTATGTATATCCATAGAAAATACAGAGAAGTAAGTATATATGTAGATGTGTGTTCTCAGTTCAGCTTCAATGTTATTTTGCGTTAACAAAGAAAATTTTTATTTGCATCGTGGAAATGCGAAATTATTTATATGCAATTGTTTTAATCCTGATTCATACCTTAGATTGCTCATAATAGTATTATCGTCTGTCTCCAACCAGGCTGAAGGAAAGAAAAGGATGAAGTCTATTGGTAAAGTTGATGTTCCCCAAGAAGCTTTCATGGCAGTTTTGAAACTTGAAAAGGAGGTAATATGATCGTGTTTACGTGTAAGTTGCAACATGATATGAAATTGTAAATATATTAAGAAAATATTAGAACCTTGATCTCCTTTTGCTCGGTATAATTATTCAAATGTTGTTATTGTATGATTCATAGTTGCATACAAGATTCTGGATCATTGATAGGATCTCTTTACCATTAAAAATTGAAATATTGTTTGTCAAGATCTAGTTAATGCCTTAATGGTCAAGACTTCGACTTATTTATTGGCAGAATTCGGGATCTTCAATTGGAAGTCTGTCTGTTTCAGCATCATCAAATATATGCAAGTTGGTCAATTCAGTTTTAGAGGGAGATCCTAATAAACGCTTGTGAAAGTTTGCCAATAAATTTTACCCAGAACAGAAGTACAAAGCTATTAATCAAATGCCAGTGTGCTACGTAAAATACTTAAAAAAATAAAGTTTAATGACTATGCATGCATTGATAGTTTTATACTTTCATCCAATTACAAATTAAAATTTGAATTATTTTAAAAGTTAACAAATTACCATACATTATAAGTTGTGATTGGATAACCGTATAAGATTTTTTATACTCTTAATACATAATCTTTTTTCCAAAAAATAAAATGGTTTAATTGTGTTTCTTCAAAGAACAAAGCGTGTGTGGTAACACCTTGCAGATTAAAATGATCTTTTTCTATTAACACATGCGCATTTATTGTCCTCTTTTAATTCGCTTATTTTACTTTTCATCTTCACTACATTTAACTGGTTTAAAATTGTCGGCGATTGAGCTCATCCAGCATCAACAACTCAACTTTCACCCACACTTATCTACCATTCTTCAAATTCGAAGCCTCCTAGCTCGGAACTGGAGTGTTCGGTTACAACACTGCTATCGTGAAGGCAATGCCCCAGCGGACTGGTTAGCTAAGCATGGTGCTTCTAACGCACTTTTTCTCTCCGTCCAGCCTCACCTTGCTGCTTTTGGCTGATTCCTCTGGAGCTTCCATTGCTAGAACCTAGTTCTGTTTTCTGCTTGCTGTCTTGTATTTCTTACATGATAAAAAAAAAAACTCGTTTAAATTTGGTCCACGTTTCATAATTGAAAGGAAATGAAGTGTAATTGATAAGTTGGATAGCCTTAAATGTAATAAGTTTTTATTTAGATGATGAACCAGTGTGTTTAAACTAATTTGTTGAATAAGTGTTCATTTTAATGAAATAAATAATTTTTTATTCTTTTAGTGTGTTTAAACCAAGAGAAAAGGCAATGCATTGTCCGTTATTTTTTTAAGCTTTAAATATGTGTATGATTTCTAATAAATTTTGTGTATGTTTTTTAATAATTTTTTTTTGTTTGTTTTGATTTCTAACAAAAAATTTCTTTGTTTTTGGTTTATGATAAAACAAAATTTTTGTTTTAGTTCTTGACGTTTTTTTAGTTCATGATAAATGAGTAAATTTTGTATTTGTCATGTGATAATTATTTTTCCTTTGTTGCTTGTCTATCTTTTTCTTTAGTTCATAATAAATTTTATATTTGCTTTTTGATAATTTTATTTATTTGTTATTAGTTCCTTTGAAAAAGACCAATAACAAAGGAAAAAAATTATTAAAGAATAAACACAATTGGTTTATTCATCAAGGATTAAAAAAATGTCAAGAATCAAAAATAAAATTATTATTTTATTAGGAACTCAATACAAAGAAAAATTTATCATGGAACAAACATAAAATTTGAATATTTATTGTGGATGACAGACTTATTTTATTCTTTTTTATGCACAGATAATAAAAAAAGTAAATATACTCTGTTCTTATTTCTTATGCACAGATAATAAATGCAATTTCTTATTTTTTTTCTTAAATTGATAAAACAAAAAACATGATCCAAATTTGCTTAAAGAACTAATACATTTTTTTATAATAGAATTATTTATAACAACCTAATTTGTATTCTAGTTAGTTCTATGTACATATATTTTTCTTGTTACTTAGAAGTAATATAATTCTTGAGATAGTTCATTTTAAAAAGATCGAATAGAAATTTGTGAAATTGATAGAATACAAAACTGGCAAAAAAAACATGTATGGCATCAAATTTATATATGGTCATTGCTGGCAGTTGTATATGCCGTTATTTTAAATTTAAATTTCAAATAAGAATTCTAGAAGATTTAAGAAGTTAAGATGAAAATCAGATCATTCAAGTGAATATGACTTTATTTCCCTTCATTCTAGAAATTTTAGGGAGTTAAAGATCAAGATATGGTTATTCATATTTAATTTAATTTTCTTCTTATCTTATCTTTGTATTTATTTTGTAATCAAGGTGGTTAGATCTCTCCTAGCCTTCTCTACCTAAATAACTCCTATCAATCAATAATAGGATAATTTTCTACTCATAAAATCCCATTATATCATAGCTTCAACTCTAATCCAATGTTAGCCACCATGTTTTTCACAAATTTTAGAGGTGTTAAAAGGCACATCATCATCATATATAGTTGATGCTCTATCCTTGGGTTCCAATTGAAAAGTTGAATGAATAACATGAAATTGTAATAAAATGAAAGAAAATTAATGAATAATATCAAAATCAAAAGTCACAAGTATACAATTACACAACATAAAAATTATAGAATTATGCCTTCAAAAAATTAGATAACATAAAATTATATAATTATAAAATTACATAACAAAAAATTCTAAAATAATGATCTCGGATTAGTTCAAGTTATAAATATGCTCAAATCTAATATTTGAATTGACATTATCAAACTTGTAATTTTAAAATTTGAATTGAACTAATGATCCAAAACACCTTGTATTTTTCTCTTCAAGTTGATCGGGTGATAAGGTTGATTAGACCTATATTCACTTCTAATTCAATGATTTTGATTCAGGAAAAAAGATAAAATAAAATAAACAAACTCGTGTTATGTTAATATATTAGTTAACAAGACAAAAAGATATAATAAATTTATCCTATTACTTTAGTAAAAAAAACATAGATGCAGTTTCATAAGAAATTTGAGTGTTATTCTCTAAGAATTGGAATTTCACTTCTATAATCTGCCTAATAAAATGTATACATTAAATTTTAAGTTATCATGATCAAACATCAATTCTTTCTGATTAAAATGTAGTAGCATAAATATCTATAGAACTACATTTAAATTGTCCTTTATATTATCCTACTCAATTATTCAAAGTTATCTTAAGAAAATATTGGGAGATAAAAGGTAGAATAAGACATTTTCTTCCCTTTATTCTGTACGCTGTACAATTGTTCTACTAACTTTTTATTATTACTGCCACTACATTTGCCCCTATCAGTACACCCCCATCACCACCAATGGTAGTCACCAATGCCACTATCCATGTTGCTGCACCTACACCACTACTACTATCACACTTTACGTAATCACCATCAATATTACAATTTACAACCACCACAACCATTCCCATTACCATTCATAAGGGCAATTGCTATTTACATACAATTTCTATTAATATTGACTATTATTAGCATCACGCACTCGATACAAGAGTTTATTTATTGTTCATATCCCTTCTGGTTTCTATCCAACTCTGATCGTGTTTATCATTACTACAAAACAAGCCCTAAAATTATCACAATAAGAACTATATTTCTGAAAGAATAACGATCACTTGACTTAAGTGCGTACACCTCAAGTGGGAAAGAAGAAAAAAATTATAGATGTCATACAGTACGATTAAAAAAAAGCATAAAGTAGATGTAAAAATTGGGACGTGGAAAATCATAGTTAATAAAAATTTCTAGATTCAGCAGTGAGCATGGGTAGCTAAACCCACAAACACAAAAAATGTGCAAAATAATGGGCACTATATCCTCATTACCTCGTTATATATACACTCGAGAATGAACAAGTCCACTCCGCTCCTATACTAAGTGGGATTTGCAGTTTGCAGTCAAATTGAAACAAGCATAAATGGCTATCGTCTCAACAGTTACCTTGGTGCTATATAAAGTTATCTACTTCACCTGGAAGTGGAACTTCACCGAAACAAAGCACCCCCAATGAAGCCAATGGGAATCGAAAGTACCAAAGGTGCCGCAAAAACATGGCATTCAACGCTTGCAGCAAGAATGTGGCACATGCACAGAAAGAAAACCCACTGCTATGTCTACATGTATTATTGCTCCTTTCCATTCATTTCAAAGGAAATCAGGCAAACCTGCAAATTATCTGACCACATCCAATCTGTCGATCACGTTCAATGCTCTTTCTTTGTCAATATCAAAATCAATGACTGGAAGCTTGGAGAAAATCCTATTAAAAGTTATCTCCTTGCTTTTACATGATGAATGACTTCTACTCTTGGTCAATCTGCAGTTCTCCCTGAATCTAATATTTAAACAATCAAAATCCAAGCTTTTACTGATCCGTCTAATAGGTATTTTCTTATTTACATCCTGCAGCATGTTTTGCTCATCAATTGTTAACAATGATATTTGCTCATTTGTCTTTTGCAAAGCGGCGCCAACAGGGGACTTGATGGCAGGCCTTACTTTGCCAGCATCACTGACAGCCTTACTTCTGATGGCCAAGCGATGAAGCCATAACAGAAGTTCAAGAATATAATATTCCACTTTGTCTTTGTCTGCATGATGGAATGTCTCAATCCGCATTACACCGGTCTTCCTTACCTCAGAGCTTCAACCAAGCAAGTATTTAAAATCTGAAAGGATTAAAAACACAGAAAATACAGAAGGGACAAATGTACAATTTCTAATTCAAAAACTTACCCTGTGTTTGCCCACTCCCCTACCCAACCAAAGCCATGATGTGCTCTAAACAGATTTTAAAACCAAAAGAAAAAGGTCAAAAAAGACGAGTTAGCTTATATACAAGGTAAATAAACTGATGATAAAAGAAAGCTTTTCACATGGGTAATAAGGATCTAGTTGACAAAAAGCCAGATATCTTACTTGGATGTGTTAGTGGCCATGGGGGACAACCAATGTAATGTTTTCTCCATCTCATCTGTGATATCTGCTATAGTTAGCTGCAAGACCCAGGCAGCAACCATGAGGAAAGAGCAGAAAAACAAAGGAAAAAAAAGTGAGATTTTCATCTTTGGTTGAAAGTGGAGAGCTGAAAGCATAAGAAAAATTATTCTTAAAAAGTTGTTGAACATTTTCCTCAACATTCTATATATTTCTTAGTGTTGACAATCAGGAAATGAAGTACACATTTATTGTAAATTGATTTGTTAGGATTTGATTTAGGGGAAACATATCTCATTTAGAGGAAACTAAATCACCTCTAATAATATGTAATTAATAAATCCAGCCTATATAAACAGGTACTGTAGAGTCTCTTTGACATACAGTTCCAGCCTACAATGCTCTGTTTCATGTTGTTTAACACTTAGAATTTGGGTTAGGACCTAACTCAACCCTAGAAAACAATTTTGTAAGGTGGGGATTGTCCAAGTTTTATAAGTATCAGTTAGACCTTATCTCTAGTCAATGTTGGATCTCAACTCCCTAAGAGCCAACATCTTGGTGGCTATAGTGCTTCACTCAACCATTCTGGTCATCCCCTCCCTAGGAAGCCTTTTCTGAGACACCACAGCTTCCGGGTGACAACAACTAAGGCACCTTTCAAACACACCCCTTCACATCCAGGGCTAGAGTGTGGCAATGCAAGTGGCCCAACAATGGATTTGGTTAAGTTCTAATATCATCTAAAAATTAGGCCTTAAGGCCTAACTCACCCTGCAAAATCGGCTTGTAAGGTAAGGATTGTCCAAGCTTTATAAGTACTACTCAGACCTTATCTCAACAGAGTGGTAATAATAGAAAGTATCAGCAGCTAATCATACCTCTTCTACAACACGAAGGGATGGTAATTTGGAATGCAGAGCTAATTTTATATTAGGAGGCAAGCTTTGATATAATGCATCCTTTGTATTTGCAGGTATAGAGGATCTAGCCACCTGAAAGTGCCAACAACAGACTCAGTACAATGCATTAACTTCGTACAACATAAATTTGATCAAATATGAATTAGTAGATATAGCTACACCTTATTCAATCCAAGAATGGACAAAGGGAATCAGCAGTTAAGAATGAACATGGGTCAAGCTTGAGTCAGGTTTTTTGAAGCCAAACCGAATGAAAATGGTTGGGTTGAGTGTGTTAAATGTGACAGGCTCAACCCAACCTAATCACAATTGGGTTGTGCCAGAGTCAGGTCATTAGATTAGATATTGGGGGAAAAAATGGAAGGAAAAAAACACAAAAATAGGGGTGGAGTGGGGAATGAAAAATAGGAATTTAAAATACTTAATATGTAATTGCCGTTAATCTTCAATTTTATTTATTTATTCTTTTCTAGATCTGACTTTTGAGATTAGATATTCAAGTCGGGTCAGGTGTGGAGTTTCCGAACCTACTATATGACCTAATTACTTCAAATTCATCCACTTTCAAACAGATCTGACCCATCAACGCAACTCAATCCAGTATTTTTACCTCGGGTTGGTCAAGTGGACCCAACCTATGATTACCGTATCAGAGGTGAACAAATCATATACCAATTATCATATAGGCAAAGCATAAATGTATGACATAATCAAAGCATAAGAGTCAAGAACTAAATATAAAGATGTCCACTCCCTAATATGTTATTTGTGAGCATAATGTCTGTAACAAACAAGGTCATGAAAAAATGTGCAAACCTAACAAGTGCATTTCAATCTGTTGATGGCATCCAGACTCCAGTTCATGCACCCAGATTCAGCATTGTCCAGAAATTAATATATAGTATCATACTTGATGAATGAGAGATCGTGAATGTATCAAGCAGTTAGCTTTTTTCTGATGCATATATATTTCTATCACCTAAATTATTTTATAGGAACTGGGTTCATAACAATCTAGATCAGGCTATGGAATGCAGTGACTAAAATGGGCTACGAAAAATTGATGCAAAACAACTCAACCCTAATGTTGTTTGATGCTTTGACAAATTGGGATGTTTCAACTTTCAACTACAACCAAGAAATGGTTAAAAACCAAAACCAAATAAAACTTTGATATTTTATAAGGCATAGGCAACCTATGATTTAGGTGTTTGGATCCAAAGAAACAAGAGTAAAAAAAAGGCACAATAAATGACTTTTCCATTCTTAAAGTACCTGCAAAAGGCAGTGAGGCAAGTTGATAATAAATTAAACAAGAAAATGCCAGGTTTTGTTTTTTTTTCCTTTCATAGCAGTGTGCATGACACATATTCCAGATTACAATAACAGTTCAAGAATTTCAAAATTACAAGTCATAAGAAACTTCACAAAGGTCTACAACAGCTATATAGCAGGTTCAGAACTTTAAAAAGAATCAATTTATCCTCATCTAAGACATTGACACCTTGGTATTGAGTTCACTGTCACAAGTCCCAACCCATAGATTAGAGAAATATTATTCAATTAGAAAATGTTATAAATCATTAAATTTTGAAGACCATCCTATTTTCACTTTAAACAAGTAGGTTCATCCACTTCCAATTCCAGGTCACAGATGGTATAGCAACCTGAAAGGCAATTAGTATTAGAAACTTAAGTACATGGAATTTTCTACCAGAAATTGCACCGTCTGATGTCAATGGCAGCTAAATATATAGAGTTAAATGCTTAGCTTTACTACTTATTCATGGACCATGGTTGAGTTTCCCAGTTAATATTAATGATTAAAAAAATAATTTTACGACCTAATTAATACAAACATCCTATTACATCAAATCTGAAATTAATAGAAGGGAAGTTACAGGGAAGTAGCACTGAAGAAATTGTAGTAAATATCTTATGTATAATTGTATATCTTTGATATTATTAGATTTAGATAAATATCTCATTATTTTCCTATTTCCCTTAATAGGGTTAATCATTCCTAGTCTGTAAAAGGGATATTAGTGCTTGTAATTAAAACACAGAGAAATATAAATGTTCTTTTACCATGTGAAATTCAATACTTAAAGGCAACAAAAGAAGCAACTTTAGAAACTCAATAAATTCTCACATGGTTCAAAGTAAGGCACAAAAACAAAAAAGAACAGACATGGAATGAAGTAAATACAATGAAGATTAACTCACAAGAGTATCAATTTGAAGCACTATATTTGCATAATGCAAAGCAAGGCCTGCAGGGCCCAATCTTTGGCGATTGCTCATGCGTCCAATGAATGGTTTGGGGTCATCTGCAGGTGCCCATGGATAAACAACATTACAGGTATGCAGAATATAGATTTCATTGATGAGATCATGAGAATATAAACACACCTTTTTCTCCTTTCTAATTAAAACAAGAATTACTACAAAATAAGGCTAACACAACTGAGATTTGCAGCGGCTATCACTTGGGTTAACTAAGCCATGACATTCATAAAAACTGATATTTAATACTTAATAGTTAAAACATAAACTGGCACTACAACAGCATTACAAATCAAGTGAAGCAAACATAATCTAATGGCCTTTAGTGGGTACAAACCTGCATTGCCAAAGGCATTGCTTATCTCCAAATACAAAAAATGGACAATGTCTACAAGCTTCTCCATAACCTGTAATCCATAAGATTATGAATTTTTCTCAGCTCTCCGTTTATGATAAATAAAAATGATTTCTCTACATTATATTTGGCATTATAAGTGGATCAGCTACAATTACAGTACAAATGAGGATAAAAGTCATAAAACAAACAATGAGGAGCATACTGAGGGACAAGAAAAACATATTGTGCAGAGAAGCAATCTGATGTTACCTCCTCCAAACTTCTAGACCAGAGTGATTTTTTCTTTAAATGCCTAATTTGCTTCTTTTGACTTTTAATTTCTGCCCTCAAGAATGCAAGGCCATCACCTATTTGAAGAGATACTGAAGGTCAAAAGTATACCTATAATCTATAAGAGACTACATAAGCAAATACTGCTCAATATACTGCAAAAGGTCAAACTTCTGAATCAGAGTGACTTTTTTTCCTTCAAAAATGTGTAATATATATAGTAAACAATCATTTAGCCCTTCTGAATTACATGATATGTAATATACTGCAAGGTCAAAATGATATGTAGTTCTGGCTCCAAAAAAAATTAAAACAAATATTAGCAAAAAACAAAGTAGGTGTTTCGGCAAAAGTTATCTGACTATAAAGTGTTAATCCCTCTGATCTTGAATATAAGCGCAAAAAAAAAATCACTTGCATGTTGATCTCAGATGTAAGCAAATCTCAAATAATTTTACCTTATTTAATGAGACTATACCCAAAATACCTTTCATTTTCAATGACTCCCTTTTATGGGGGGGGAATTAGTTTTAACATGAGATTGGTACAATTAAACTAAATTAATTAGCATGAGTTAGTTTTTTTTGTTTATATCATGGCCAGAAAGAGTAAAATTTAACAAGGATATTTTTAATGAGGCCCAATGGCAGATGGAGAATGCATTCAGAACAGAATAGCAAAACAAAAAAAAAAAGGATACAAGTAAAGCAGAAACTAGTATTCTAGATCCTATCTTCATTTCAGAGTCCTTGATGAAAGAGCTGTTGATGCTAGCATATATCATTTTAAACATCCCAAGATCAAGTACATGATCAATGTGAAACTTGTCCTAAGGTTTCACACATTCATCACCATCTAAATGATTGTTCTATTTGAAAATAATAGTAATCATACCAAAATTAATCTTCACTTTAAATTAAAATTCTTTAAAGAACCTCAGATTTAAGGTTAAAAACTGCTAGTTACAAACAAAATCTGCATAGTAATCATGGCTCATGGGTAATATTCCACAATTACCTCTTTGATCCCCCTCCTCCTCCTCACCCTTGCGCTGAATATCTTGTTCAAATCTATCCAAAGCATGTAATTCATGGTACAATTCCTGCAGCCACAGAAAATTGATTTTCCAATTTAGAAATAAACCCCCACATAAAAAAATTTATACATTGAATAAAAAGCAAATGCATGGAGCACTTGGTCGTAGCAAAGGAAAGATAATAGAAAATCTTGGAGATAAAATAACAGCAAAATGAGGTAAATGAGCAGATGCAACAAAAGGTGCAATAAATAAGACACCTTATACCTCAGGTAATTTAATAACACCACAATTTATATATAAATATGAGTATATATAACATTTCAACAATTACTTATAATAGTTTATTCCCTCAAATGAATAAAGATTAAGAAAGAAGGCATACCTAACCATCATACTGGTTTCATTTCAAAAACATGTCTTTATGAAATTTTGGTAGATATTCATTGCCAAATCTACATGATTGGAAGTTTTATTCTTGGGTGATAATAGAAATCAGAATCAGAATGAATGATTAAATGTACCTACAGGTTTCTACAGAGCTAAAGTAGATGAACTCAGAAATTCTCCATTATATCTTTTTGTATAAATCATGATACATATAAAAGGTATTAAGTAGGAGACAGAGAAAGTAATGGAAAGAAAGAAAACTCTATACAATTGATATTGATATGTAATACAACATAAGGTAAAGAAGATCAAAATCCTTAAAAAAAAAAAATCCCTCTATAATACATTTCTAGGAAAATTACAAAACAAAATCATTGGAAAAGTATTTCTTATTTAGGGACAATCACTCTCTCAAGTCTCAACAGATTAACAATATTGAAATGTATTACAATACAAGGTAAAGTATATCAAAGTCCTTCAAAAAAAATTCCCTATAATACATTTCTAGGAAAATTACAAAACAGAATTAACAATATTGAAAGAGCGGTTTAATGAGTAACCATTTATAAACTTAATTAACCCTTGAGTTAATTAATCTTAAACTATAAATACTTTTACCAAGAATTTTTTTTTAATTTCCTTATATTGTCAGGCTTCAAAAGTTACTAACAGTCCTCAAGCAACACTAAGCATTTTCTTTAGTGACACAAGGAATATACTCACAGCTGTAAACTGAACCAAAGTCATCAATTGTTGCATTATTGCTTCTGCCTCGTCTCTTGACAATCTTTGACCATTTAATTCTTTGCTAACCCTAAAATTTAAAATGAAAGTACAGCTCAGAATAAATATAAGAAAGGCTAAATATTTTTTAGAAGATGAATGAAAGGCTAGTTGAATTGAGTGAGTACAATTTATATTACTTCTCAAAGTAACGCTCTAAGTTGTGCCACTGAGGATTCTTTGAACGATTTCCAAAACGAATCACCTCATCAGAAAAAACTTTCAACTCCTGCCTGACAACATAGTCCAAAATCTCATACAGTTTAAATTTTAATATTAGAGTCATGGTAATGCAAAACAATAAAATAGATAGCTTATTCATAGTAAAGAAGCCATGCTTAGGAATTTAATTTAATCCAATATTTACCTCTTGTCTGCTGCAACAATCCTAAGAAGTTCATCCATATCCTTTGATACTAAATCTTGCACGGCATGTGAAAGAAGCACCTCTTCTTTTAAATGCCTAATGCTTTTTGCGGAAAGAGATTGTAGAAGATTGAAACCTTTGACAATTGTGTTTGCAACCTCAAATGCTAAGATAGAAATTTCATTCCCCTTTATTGCAGCTCCAGAAACAAACCCACTGCTAGCATTTAAATTCGTCATGCTGCTCCCAAGAGTGTCCAAAACCTCTACTGCTTTCTCTAATCCAATAGCAATTCCAGTAGTACCAGCTTTGCCCAAGCGTAAACTCACCTCTGAGACCTGAAACAAAATGAGCTCAGCAGATATTTTCATTTTTCTATTCACACAGAAGCATATGCATGGTTTCATACAATCCCCCTTGCCCAAAACTCAAAAGCCCTTTGGCCTCAATGCATGGAAAATGCACAAGCCCATCTACCTTGTGCTACAATTCATTTCAAGCATGCAGAATGGACCTAACCACTTGATAATAGAAGCTTTGATACCACATCAAGGACCAACTCCCCTAAAAGCTTAAACTATTAACTAGAATCCTATGACTTGTCTAGTTGTCTATGTTTGATATAAAGCCTATTGGTTGGATAATTTTCCTTACTACCAAAAAGCCACAAACAACCTAATCTCAAGCCTCAAGTACACAAATACAACCACAAAAAAGATAAACAACACAAATCTAACACTCCTAAATCCTAATCACTAAAAAACAAACCCCATATCCCAATTACAAGCCTTATTTCCAAGTTATGACAAGAGTTACTAATATTATCTACTCAAATCACATCTTCATTCATCTTTAGATCAAACAAGCTGCAGTTCACGAATTTCCAGCCTCGCCTCTATGAACTAAACAGCCCTACGTGCGAGAAAGAATCGCAAACAAAATCATCAACAACGCTTCAAACATACTCATACACCATCATCTTTCATTTTAGTATATTTATTTATATTCAACAGAGAAACGGTTTAACCTTTGACCTAGGCTTGTTCGGCAAGGAGTCCTCGGGGTAGCGCGGGATTCCGTCGTATAACTCATCGTCCGCAGTGGTAGAAGCCTTCCCGTTGGTTCTAGAAGGTTCTCGAAGATTCCTCACCATCCTTTGGGGCGCGGCGGTGAAAACAGCGGAGTCGTCGTCGTAGCTGCCAGGCTTATTCTGATGAGCAGAATCGGCGGCGTTGACAAACACTCGGTCATCCTCGGCGGAGCGCGAGCAGAGACCTCCCATCACTTGCGACAACCACACCAAGAATTCAATCTTCGAATACGAAGCCCCTGCCATCTAGTAGTAGTAGTAGCAGTAAGAGTTACCGCTCTAAGATCGCAAGGCTCGTTGGTATTAGTTGGTGGCAGTATTCAATAGTTGCGAGAGAAAATATATATAAAAATAAAAAGGAAAAGGAAAACAGAAACTGTCTAGTAGTAAGGTCTAGGGAGGTAAACTAGAGTCATTCCGAAAGAGACTTGTCACGTCTCGTGTTGGGCCAAAAAAGTCCACCCCTTTCATTCGGTGCCAACTAGGTGATATAAAATCAAATAAGGTTTAATTATTTTATTTTTTTAAATTTTAAATTTAACGGAAGTCTAAGGTTCTAAACAAAAAAAATTTTAAAAATTTTAAAAATAAAAATAAAATTCTAAAAACTTAAAATACTAAAACCAACAATTACGAATAGATCAAAATTTGTATTAAGCATAAAAAAATAATAATTATGAAAATTAAAAATTGCACACTTGGTCCAATTGGTTGTAGGGAGAAACAGTGAAGGTACGGAGTTGACTATTTTTCAGTTCGGTCCAACCATGTGCCATGTTTAGGGATGGGCCAGGGCTACACACTGTAGCGTAGTTCGTAGGTCGGATTTTTTTGAGTTAGAAAATTGAAAATTGAAGTTTCATCGAGTTTGGTGAACGAATCATTTTTGCTCCAATCTAGTAACTGTTTTTATACTAATAATTTATTTTTTTGTTAACTGAGATATTTAGGGTGGTGTCTGGCTCAGTCAATTTAGTCAAAAGTTAATTTTAATAGGTTGGAATTTTAAAAATTATAGTTGATTTATTTTATCATGAGTTGTTGATACAAGTTAAATGATACCTATATTTTTTTTAATTAAAATCTTGAGTTTAATCTTTGACTTAATTATAGAATAAGAATTGAAACTTAGAAGTATTATTTTATTCTAAAATAGATTGATCCATTGAAAAATTAATTAATTAGATGTTAAATAAGAATTTCCATATATTTATTGGGAGGGGACGCACTGACTCGGGACCATGTCCCCAGGCTGAGTTTTTTAAAAAGAATTTCGCAATGTAAGGATGTATATGGCTCTGTGTGCAAATTGACTAGAATATGTAAAATTATTTTAGGATTGCACGAACACACATTTTTTTTATTGCAACGAACGGCGCATATTATATTCATCAGTGGAAATGAGTACTGATGCATACATTATCATTCATTATATAGGGATTACAGTTTACAGCAGTCAATTATAGATGCTAATTTGATTTTTTTAAAGAAATCTTAATTATATGAATATTATATTTTACTAAATTATCGTTATTATGTAATTAGTTTTTATCTCCTTATTTTTTAAAACAATAAATTCAATATTAATTTTATCTTTTTCTTAAAAAAACTACAGATATCATTTAATAATAAATTATTATACATATAATATGTTTTTATTAGTTTCATTTAACATTTACACATGTTTCTCGTAAATTTCACATCAATTACTTGGAGAGAAAAAAAAAATTGTCCATTACAATCTTATTAGACTCAGAACAGATTTTTCATTGAAAAATATATATGATTTATAAAAAATCACATCAAATAACAATATGATGTAAGTTATTCTTGATTGCTTTAGATACACATGCATTAAATGGTTTAAGTAGTAAATTATGAAATATAATACGCTACAAAATTGGGCCAATAATAATTTTATAAGTTATTATAATAAAAGTTTAATGTTAAACATCAACAATACAAAATAATTTTACATTGTTCACCAATAAAAATAATTACTTATATGACTTTTGAGGTGATTAAGGTAAAAAACAATAAATTTAAAATAAACAATGATTTGTGATTGAATGGTGGTTTAAATTATTTTACATTATTTTTCTTCTGTTAAGAGCTTAGTATATCATACATCTTTTATTTCATTAAGAGTTATAAAATTAACTTCATAATTAACAAATGATGGAAGAAGAGGAAGAGATCATGATGAGTTTAATCTTTTTTCAGTTGACAAATTAATAATTAATATTAATTTTGCCACTTGAACAAATGGATTGTGTCATTGACATATTTTTTCTCATTAAATTATAAAATTAAATACCTATGCAAGACATATGATACTTAACTAGTAATTATCTTAAATAACATATTAAAATAATTTTTTATTGATTAGTCGATTAAACTCACATTTTAATACTTCTTTGAATTCAAATCTAATTTAAGTAAATAAAGTAAAATTAAGAAGATTTAACTAAGTCGATTAAATAACTGTTATAAATTCTTTCATATTTATGTTCAATTTCTATAAATGAATAAAAAATACAAGTGCACTGAATTTGATAGAAAAATATCTTCATTCATACAATATGTATATGTATATTATTTTGTTACAGTTTTTCTGTACATATATGTAATTTTTTTTTGGAAGGCACGGATATGTATTCTTATTGTTTCTTTTAAAGGCATGTATTCTTATTTTATTCTTAAGTCGGGTGAATTGACAGAATAAATCTCTTGGTTCATACATTATATATTCGTATTCTTATTACTCAATCAAACAGTAAAATATTGCCAAGTTTTTTTTTTCTTAAAAAAAAATATTGTCATGTTAGGGTAAAAATAAAAAGAAAAACGAATTCCAAATGAGGATTCACATGTTCACACTTTCTCTCTCGGTCACTCTCCTCCAACTCATTGACCAAACCAAACAGTAAAATAACTAAGTAACAACACAGGTTGCCCCGCCAGAAACCAAAACTTGACTTTCGAGCTCATTCCATTCTTGTTCATCCCTTCATGCAATCTAGGGTTCCAAATCACTCACTCCCTTCACATCGTGGAAAAAAAACCATGTACTCGAGCAATTTCATCGGCTTCATCTTGGCCGTCGTCTCTAGCGCCTTCATCGGTTCCAGCTTCATCATCAAGAAAAAAGGCCTCCAACGTGCCAGTCTCAACGGCTCACGTGCCAGTTACCCTCTCTCTCTCTCTCTCTCTGTTTCTCTCTCTCACGTGCCGTTTTCCTCTTCCTAAAAGTTCTTCGTTTCAGGTGGCGGAGGCTACGGTTACCTTCTGCAACCTCTTTGGTGGCTCGGAATGGTTACTAGTCAGTACCTAACTACTTTTATTAACACTTAATTGCATTTTTAGTCCCTTACTTATCGTGGGATTTTAGTTTTCTCAGGTTCAATTTTGCAATTGAGTTCCTCAAGTTTTTTTTGCCATCTACAGTCCATTCATCCTTGTTTCATTCAATATTTAACGACATTACCTAACATTAGAGTCTCGATTGTAAACGAGAGAAAACTGGGGTGACTCAATTGACGCAGTCAGAATACTGGGGTCTGAGTGGTCTTGGTATCGGTTTCTTAAGCAAGGTTTTAATTTAAGTGCTGTGTATGAAAAAAAAATCGTGATTAAAAAAAGAGATTCCACTAAAGGTAGTCAAGTTAAATTTTCGGCGGAGATTAGTCATTAGCAAAGCTAATTATACTCCAGCACCAATCTCAGGGTGACAAAAAGAAAATAACGGAATCAAAATCATGATGAACTCAAAATATAATTAAGTCTTTTATGTATTTATTTATGTATTTCACTTTCTTAGTTGGAGGCTCGTTTTTGTTACAGTGATTGTCGGAGAGATAGCGAATTTTGTGGCGTACGTTTATGCCCCCGCGGTGCTTGTCACGCCGCTTGGTGCTTTGAGTATTATTGTTAGGTAAAATAAAACGCTTATGGTTTTATTATTCTTTTTTTTATAATATTTTTCTACTAAATTAACTGTTTTGTGACTCTGGAAATGGTTAGTGCTGTGTTGGCGCATTTCATGTTGAACGAGAAGCTGCAGAAAATGGGCATGCTGGGGTGTCTTCTGTGCATTGTGGGTTCCACTGTGATTGTGCTCCATGCGCCTCAAGAGAAGTCTCTTAGTTCTGTAGAAGAAATATGGCAGTTGGCACTTCAACCTGGTATGCTGTTGCTTGCTCAGGTTTTATAGTATCAGCGATTAAAATCCGGATTGTGGCTGTAATGTAACTATTAATATCATAGCTGAATTTTGTTTTGTTATGTATACCTGCTGCTTCTGCTTTCTGTTTGGACATCCAGCATTCCTGTCGTACACTGCCTCGGCGATCGCTGTAGTGTTCTTTTTGATTTTGTATTGTGCTCCTCGCCATGGCCAGACTAATATTTTAGTTTATATTGGAATATGCTCCATAATTGGATCCTTGACTGTAAGTGACTCCTCTTTCTACCCAATTTATCTTTGAAGTACTTAAGTTGACAAAACTCAATACCAGAGAGGTCATCTTTTGTTTCGCACTTCTGATAGAATATCTTGTTTCTCAGGTCATGAGCATAAAAGCAATTGGCATTGCTATAAGACTTACGATCGAGGGTGCCGACCAGTTTGTTCAGTTCCAGACATGGATTTTTACCATGGTCGCTATTTCCTGCATCGTTACTCAGTTAAATTATCTTAATATGGTCTGTATCACTCTTAACTTTTATGTGAGCATAATGTTTTGTATTTGAAATATAAAGTTAGAGCCTGGGTTTATCTTTTCTTTAGAAGAAATGATATACACATTTTGTGTTGGCTTTCTACTCTGTATGTCATGCTGCTTGTTTTTCACATGAGGAAGCATTTTAGTTTGCAGAAGAAGAGGATCATACTTTTGTAGGCTTTGTGGCCCTGCCTATTATCAATATGTGTTTTCATCTAAAGTAATTGCATATCATTATATCAATCAATGAAATATTTTGTAGGTTATGAGCTGATCTAGAAGTTCAAGATGCTAGCATCTAGTTCAAATAACATCCGTGTAATGCATGATCTGGGCCACAAGAACTGATAATCATAAAGTCCTGATTCCTATTTACATGATTGTTGTTTCCGTGGCTTTCAGTTGTCATCATTTGCTTGTTAGTTGGTCTTCAAACTAGGCTTCTGTACTGACCAACTCTTGCATGACTGCAGGCATTGGATACTTTTAACACAGCAGTTGTTTCTCCCATCTACTATGCCTTGTTCACATCTTTTACAATATTAGCTAGTGCAATCATGTTTAAGGTTGGTATTTTACTGAAACAAAATGAAAATGCATCTAAAGAGACATGTTAATGATCAAGTGCTAAACTATCTGTTGTAATCCTGCCTCCTCTGCTTTTATTATTTAGGACTATTATGGTCAAAGTATAAGCAGTATTGCATCGGAGCTTTGTGGTTTCGTTACTGTTTTATCTGGTACAACTGTATTACACAGTACAAGAGAGCCAGATCCTCCAGTCAATACAGGTAATGAATCATTCTCTTTGTTGAGGAGCCCTTTGTATTGACTTTATCAGTATTGGGTAGCTTGACCTGTAATTAGTTTGTTTACACCAAAGGCTATACCTTAATACAGATTTTAGATAATGTGAGAAAATTGCTCATATTTTGTTGTTGACTTCTTGCTCAATCTAACATACATGAGTAGCCATTGCCACAGAATAGATTTCTTTTTTCATATAAACTATTAGAGTAACAAGCACGGTTGTCAACATTGAGGTCTTATTTTGGATTAGTAAGAGAGGGGAAACACATATATTGTGGAACTGTAACAGGGACTGTAAGATCTTACCTAAAACACAAAATTGTGTGTGTAATGAAAACAATTCTATTAACTTTCTAAACTTAAATACAGAATTTTTTATATCCCTGCAAAAAACACATGGAGATTCAAGGAAAGTTAAACTGGAAAATGTTTGGGTTGAGGGAACATAGGCAACATTAACAGACTAAGATTTCGTAACATAATTTGGATATATTTTGACTGTGAGATTGGAATTTGTTTGCTATTTTCTAGCTATGTTTAAGTTAAGAAGCTAAATGCTCCTATCAGAACTGCATATTTTATTATTTTTCCCCTCCCTTCAGAACAGATTGGAAAATACCTGCCTAATTATTCTACACGTGCAGATTTGTATAGTCCGTTGTCTCCAAAAGTATCGTGGTATATCCAAGGCAATGGCGAACCTTGGAAACAGAAAGAAGATGCACCACCCTTTAATTTAATTACAGTTATCCGGCAAGACCATTTCAAGTGATACAGAATTCTGAGACTGGTGGAGAAAGAAGTTAGATCTGTCCGTTGCTTGATGTAGGAGGGTTATGTGCATTAAGCAACAAAATGTGGCAGTGTATACGTTTTTGGCTCTGACCCCATCTATTTGATTTAGCAAGATTTAAAAGACTGTCATCACATTGTGCAGACAGAGACGAGACAGTGCTTTATTTTTTCGGGGGCTTTTGTTCATTGGTATCATTTGAGATGAAAGCTTGTTTGCTATCATCTAAAATACTAGGGTGAGTTTGCATCATCATCATCTAGTTTTGCATTATTTTTCCCCTCTTGTATTCCTTTCCCCAATTGTATTTTTTGGGGTCCATCCCCCCTCCCCACTTTGATTTATCTCTGAACAATGAGAAATCTAATCTATGTATATTGATCAGTGTAATCTTAATTTAATAGAAGGATGTGAATAGGTATGTATATCTATAATATTATACAGCTGGATTCATCTTTGCTTGGAGACCATTAAGGTGCTGAACCACAACAAAGCTACACTGGCTTAAATTGATTGACGCGACATTATATTATGATAAAAGCTTTTAAGTTGGATATGTCATACGTTAACTGAAATTTTAGTATGGATTTAATCAAAAATAAAATATACTAATTGTGTAAAAATTCTTTTACCTTATTATCCTATCCGATTACAGATTGCTATAATACTATGAATGGTTTAGTTTTATAATAGTCATTCTAAAGGTCATAATTGAAATAATTTTTAATTGATTCAGTGTAAATTTATACGGATAATGTGTGAAAATTAAATTCTACATTTATTTGAGTTGTAATAATAAATAAATAATTAAATGTAAATTTTTTACTCTTACTTAATTACATGTTATTGTTTACGTCTGATAAAACGAGTTTAGTTTGAAAGCTTATGTGAACTATAGCAGGCATATTTGATTTATCGCATGCTACGGTGGGAATTGGGAAAGTTTCATAGAACATTTCAAGAAACAGACATCAACTAATATTTGGTTTTGGTAATTCACGATTGGAATAATTATTTAAATATTAGATAGAAAACCAATTGACAAACATGTGGCTGTAGTTTAGTGGTAAGAATTCCACGTTGTGGCCGTGGAGACCTGGGCTCGAATCCCAGCAGCCACAAACTTCCTTTTTAAAAAAATATATATTTAGAAAAATATTTTCTTTTATTTTACTAATTTTTGAAATTAAAAGGTAAGGAGGGTGTACACTGTACAGTAGCAATTTTATGTTTTATTTTACTTATTCTATTACTTTTGGAAAATATTAATAAAAGAAAGTTAATTTTTTAAAAAGGAATTTCATATAAAAAAAATTAAAAAAAGAAGAAGAAATAAAAGATGATGACCGTGGCAGTACAGTGCCACTATAAAATGCCTATAGTGAATGTTAACTTCCTTTTGCAAAGTTAATAGATTCCATAATAGAACAAAAACAAATAAATAAGCACAAGTAGAGGAACATTATTCTATAGACATTCATTTCTTTAATACAATGTGTTGGAGTGGATTGTTAACAATGTCATATTTTCCACAAATCAGATAGTTTTGTCAATTTTTTCTTCATGCGCGTGCACGGTAAGGTCATAAAGGTCTGATGAAATATTCAATTCAGTCGAACTTGTTCAAACACCGTTAATTCCAAAGAATCAAGGTTCATTTGTTTTCATGTTTGCTGAATTTCACGCCAAGAGGTCATGATCAGCTACAAACTGTATAGTATTTGTGTGTGTCAAAGTTTGAATTTGTCTGTTAAGAAGGGTGCGTGTTAAATCTGAATTGATCGTTAAGTGAATTATTCAATTCTTTTAACTTTTTTTTTAAAGTTATTTTATTTAGATTTTGTATCAATTTTTCTCTAAAACACTTGAAATCTTTTTCTTTTGACTTCTGTTAATAAAAAATTACAAAGATGTTAATTTCTTCGTTATTTCATTAAAAATAATGGTAAAATGAAGAAATTATAATTATTATTAATCAAAATTAACTTAAATTTTATAGTCATCATTTATACTACCAACAAGTTATTGGTCTAAGTGATAATAAATTTGATTCCCTTAATTAAGGTCTCGAATTTGAGTATTGTGATAAAAAAAAATGATTGAAAAAAAAAGAATCTTACTAAAATTGATCAATCAAATTTTTCGACAAAGGGTAATCATGACTTTGATAAATACTCCTTACCAATAACATGATTATAAAAAAAAATTAAAATACACTATGGAAATTGATTAATTTAATTAATGATATTAAATTTGTCAATAATTTATACTATTTTTCAAAAATTATCCTTAATATTTTTAAATTAATCATCTCTTTTTTTTACTTAATTGTTTCTTTCCTAATTAATTAATGTTTGAAGGGAACAATGATTATGTCATTTGAGACTATTCATCCTTTCCAATTCTAACAAGAAAGAATTTATCTCATTAATTTTCAACATTTATAAGTATTTTTAACTAATAAAAAATTTGTTAATTAATTAAAGATATTTTTAAAATATATATATATATATATATATATATATATATATATATATATATATAATTACGTGATACAAATATAAAATATTTTTATTAAAAAAACAAATAATTTTCTAAAAAGAGTCTTATATACTATTGGGACATAGGGAGTATATCGTTATGTATATATGACAAAAATAGAAAGCAAATTACTTGTATATACCCTGCGACTATCGTCATAATATTCATCAAATGTAGATAAAGGTAAACGTAAAAAATCTAGAATGTGTTTAATTTCACGACTAAATTCCTCTAATGTGATGATGAGAGTTGTCTTACAGCTAATAGTTTTTTGTTTATTCTATTGAGATCAGTTAGTTATAAAAAGGGTTAGTTAGTTGTCAGTCGAATTGCGTATGTAAATGTACATGACACTTTTAGGATCATTAATGAATTCTACATTGAGTTTTTATTCTTCCACTCTACATATATACGGCAAAATTTAATTTTCCCATTAGTATGTTTGGCACTTTCCTCAAAACGTGATTTAGGTTAACGGACACAAGTCTGATTTGAATTGAAGCTACTTCTAATAGCTTATGGATACAGAGAAAAGTGAGTCTTTGATTCTTCTTAAATATACACCCTTATCTTTCATCACATAAAGAAAGTCAGGTTCATTCACAACTTCTGATATACTCATTAATGCAGCAACACAGAAACATAGATGGGTCGGCAGAAAATAGAAATATATGAAAAGGAGAATGTAAATGTTGCAACAACAATATGCCACGAGAACAACTTGTGATACACCCATAAACATGTTAATAATTATGTTCGGTTTAATAAGGCCAAATAGGATTAGTTAAATCCAAAATGAAAAAACAAAATGAAAGAAAAGAGACACCAAAAAGACAGACTTGTTTATATCCCACCAAGTATTGCATGTGGCAACACCCTCCTAAGTCCTAAGCAGTGTTCTGTAAAGTTTAAATCAATTGCATCACTCAAAAACAAAAATAAATAACTAGTTGCATCATCATGGAAAATTAAAAGCAAACAACTATATTTCCAATTGTTGTGGGAGTACATCCAAACACGATGAATCTGTCCATGGTGCGAATGCCCCCTTATGTGATAAATTCTGCCAGCACAAAACGTATACATCAGAAAGAGGGTATTACAATAGTGCCTCTAATTTCCTATGACTTCATTCTAAACTAATACGGAGATGTAAATTTTGTAAAGCTAACTTTGATTCTATGATACAATTCACCAAAAAAAATCGATAATTTTAGATGGAGATGCCACTTTTTTGGACTAATAAAAGATAGGTGAATATCAAGACCTAGGTGAGTTGTAACATACAGAAGGATATGGACCCTCATAGTGTTGCAAAATGGGGTAATGTGGACCAATTACAAAAGGCACATATCTTCAAATACGATGATTATTTTACATAATGAAAATATTCAGTCACAAAGCAAGAGACTTCCTAGAAAACTTTTGATTCAATATGGACCTTCAAAGTAAACTGCAGGGCATAGTGTAATAATTAATGACTAATGAGGCAACAGAGGCCTATGGAGTAGAAGAAAATCAAAATCCAACTGCAAATCACATACCCAACAATTAACACGTGTGGTTAGTTGGAGATTAGTTAGATACACATGTGATTAGTTACCCTATCTATTTCTCAACACAAAAATCTTGAAATGCCTTGAAGGTTAACTATTTTTAGGTCAATATAGAGGCAGACATTTTTTCAATTGAACAGTGCAAGAAAGGCTGTAGAAAGTAACATGTGTATTAAGATGCAGAAATACCATAAGATACTTACTTTCAACCAATAGAAAAATCCACGCATGAGATTCAGAACTCCGGGATGATCATCACGAGCTGTTTCTATCTTCTTAGCAAGATCTACAAGACAAGCACACATGTCATAGTCATAGTTAGTCTTCTTCCTACAAAACATTTAGAAATTAATTCGAATGTACTGAGATTAATGTAAATGATTTTTCCACTGTTATCTAATTATAGATTGTTATGTATGGTAAAATTGTTGGCTTTTATAATAATTACTTTAAAAAGTCACATTTAAGATGATTTCTAACAGCATCATGCAAACATAACAAGGGGAATATGAAAGAGAAGGGCCATATCCTACTTAGTACTTACCAACATGATAACCAAGAAAAGACTTTCCAAGATCAGGTTTCTCATAGATTTTGATACCTCCACGAAGGTCTCTATGGTGCTGGACTGGCTTTCGAACAGTAATGTCATGTAAAAGCCTCTTGTACTCTTCCTCACAGTAAGGTGCCTTAAGTTCTTCCATGAGTTTTTCTCTGAAAAGTGTACTTCCATTGGCTTCATTATATATTTCTTGCCAACAATGTTCCACCTTCATCAAGGAAAGCAACACAAAAGTGAACAGTATTGAACATAAAACAAGCAAAAACAAAAAACTCGTGATTTTTTTATATACATACAATCTGGCCTCGCATGGACCTTGTTGGATCTTCCGCTGCATCATCACTGTCTTCAATCACCAATGTTCCTGAGCTAGGTGGGGCTTTCAGCCTCTTACTCCTGCGCATACACGTCAAGTTACTTACATGTTTCGGTGGCTTTGAAGCCACATCACTGCTCTTAACATTACCATTCATAGTAGCAAAGAGTTTTGCACCTTTTGGCTTCCTACCCCTACGCTTCACCCGATTGCTATCAACATTAGGACTCTTACGGTTTGCAAGAGCATTGACCTCTTTATTTGAAACATGATTTGAATAATCGGTTGTGAAGGTAGCGGTAGCTGTAATCTCAGGAGTTGATGATTGATCAGGCTCATACACTACATAAACACCATCCTCAGGGATATCAAGTACATAAGATTTTCCATGAGGCCTCACATGATCCATGAAATGCTTATGTTGGGGGTCCACCATCACATCATCATTTGTGCCATTTTCTTCAGCAGTATTCTCTATGTTAGAGTCCTTAAGATGAGGCATCCGAGACTTTACAATGATGTATAAACCATCCATGAATTGCACCAAATCCGGGTCACCACCCTCTGGATCCTTACAAACGAAATCCTGCAAAAGGGTTTTGAAATAGTTGGACTTTTCACTTTTAAGGACCCTATTCTTCTCTTGCAAGTGGCTATATATATCATATTCACAGTCCCATGTTCTGTTTGTGATGAGCTTCTTTGGTGCCAATGCCTTTTGCTTCGTTGGAGTAGGTACCATTCCGTTGCTCAAATGGTTCTGAAGAGCAAAGGATTCATTTTTAAGGGGATTAATTTATGATCATAATTTTTTTTATTACTAATCCGTAATACATTCTTTTTGAAAGAGAAACACATTGATAATCTAGAAAGAAGAAAAGAGTTACTAGCATTTGAGAAGGGTGTTGTGTTTCATCCCATGGCATAAGAAGAATATGGGGATCAAAATGGTCTTCATTTCCACAACACACATAAAAAGAAGTGTTGAAGAATGAAGAGGAAGCATATGCATCAGCATGTAAGGCTAACCTGTGGAACCGACGAAGATTGTGCAGCAAACTCAGCTCAGCTTCTGCTGATGGAGAAAGACAGTGACGAGTAAGAAAATTATTTTAAGAGTGAAAGTGCTTATACTTCGACTGTTGTAAGCCGGTAAGCATAAACTGCACTCTCAGAGACACAGGACACTATCCCAAGTAAAAAGTGAACGTCTAGTTGTCTTCAATTTTGAATTTTCTAATGTTATCAAGTACAAGGGACAGGGATAATAAAAATAAGAGTAAATTATATTTTTTTCTTCTTCTTGGAAAGTAAGGTAATCCCTACGGTGAAAGTCATGGATTAACCATTCAGATTGAGAAGAAGGTTTTAAATATTGGATGTTGTCTTGTGCTTTCTTCGTGTTTGTTGCTATCAAGGATAATTGTGATTGATGCAGTTTTAATTGGGATTGTTTTGCCGTGGTAGACACACAAAAAAATTATCTAATCAAATTAGTTTTTCATATGGTAAAAAAAATTTACAAACTAACTTAAATAAAGAGAATTAAAAAGAAGAATTTTTTTGGTCAAATTAATTATATAACCTTTTATCTTTTTTATTCAATTTGATTTTTTATCTTTTAAAAAATTGAATTTGATCTTTTATCTTGTTTTTTTAATTCAATTTAGTTTTACATCTTTTAATAAGTTTATTTTGATCATTTATTTTATTTTTTGTTCAATTTAATTATTCAATGCATTTAAAGTTAATGTCATTAATCATTCAAAATAAACTTTATTGCTAAAAATGAAATGGAGGGAAAGAAGAGAAAAATGAACAAAAAAAAAGTTAATTTTTAAATGATTAACCAAGTTAATTTTAAATAAAATGAATAAAAAGTAGATAAAAGATCAAATTGACAAAATAAAATAAAACACCAAATACATATTTTTAGTTTTATTTTCAATATAAAATGTACGGGAAAAAAATAAGACAAAATTTCTTTCCAATTTTTTTTTTTCATTCCAAACCCAATCTAAAGGAGGGAAAAAAAGTGGAAGTTTTATCAAATAAGGGTATTTTTTTAGATTTTTTCATATGGGGTTATTTTCAAATTATTTTTAAAGATGTGATAAATGGTAACAAGTGTTACAATTTCTGAATTGTAACATCTATTATGATTTTTTAACGAGATCGTAAAATTATTTATGACTTTAGTTTAATTTTCTTTAAGTACGACTTCAAAGTCGTTAGTATTTTTTATTTATTTTACGACTTGTAATTTTTTTTTTATATTTTACAACTTTGAAATGGTAATGTTTTTTTTCGTATTTTAGGTTTTATTAATTACTTGTATTTTATTTTCTTTTGTTTTTTATTTTTAAAAATTGTAAATAATTTTATTTCTTTAATTATTAATAAATATTTTTAATTTTAATTGATATTAGTTTTATTTAATATCTTGTATATTTTTTATGGTTTTATTTAATATGTTATATATTCTTTAAATATTGTTTTATTTAAAATATTTTATATTGTTTTTTAATATTGTTTTATATATATTTTATACATTTAAAATTTAGATAATATTTTAATAAAAAGAAATACTAAAATTAAAAGGATATACTAAAATTTGAAAACACTTTAATTTAAAAATCCAAGACACTTAATTGAAAATTACATGTTTTTTGATGCGTAGATGACATCGGGGAGAAAATTAAAAAGAGATATTCAACCTTGGATTTAATTTGTTAATGTATTATGTTATTTTTAATTTAACAACTACTTTACTATTAAATTATTGGATGTTGTTAATAATAAATTCATTTACACAATACAAATAATATTATTTCGTAAATTATAAGTTAATATTAGTAACAAAATATTTTAATATTCGGTTTAAAATTTTAGTTTTTAAAATTTAAGTATTTAAACTAAAAAAAATATTCAAAAAAATATTAAATATCATTAAGTTACTTTGTTATTTCATTTAAAATTTTATTACAAATTATTTTATGATAAATTAATTATAAATTATTTGTTAATATTTTTATGATAAATTATAATGGATAATATTATTTATATTTTGATGATAAGGACTAAGAAAATTAAAATATAAAGTATAAGGACTAAAAATACTATTTTCAAACTATATGAATTAAAAAAAATTAAAATGTAAATTATAATGATTAAAAAAATCACTTTCAAACTATAAAACCTACAAAAAAATTAAAATATAAATCATAAAAATTAAAAAAAAATCACCTTAAAATAAGAAATAAAAATCATAAAAGAAACCAAATAAGTAATTAAAAGATAGAACCCCACAAAAAATATGTATAGTTATATATAGAGAGAGAGAGAGGGCCTTGGTTGGTGGTGCAAGGCATAAAGAGGAGAATTGGTGGGGATAGGCGAAGGAGGTGGCGACTGAGTAGTGAATAGGGTTTTTGATTGATTGATAGCAATAATTGGTGTTAGCGAAGCTTGAGAATTGAGATTTATGGGTCGCAATCGCAGTCGCAGTCGCAGTGTGTCACGCTCTCCTTCCAATTCCCGCAGAAGAAGGTACTCTCCATCCCCTGTTTCTCATCGCCACTCGAGAACTTCCAGGCGCCGCTCTCCTTCCCACAAGCGCCGTCGAAGGCACAGAACCTCTTCCTCCCCCTCTCTTTCACGCAGCCCCACTCCCAAACCCAAGAAAGATCAAAACAAAAGGTAACCAATCATAACCATTCTTTTATTTGCCTGGATTTTATCTTAACTATAACAATTTTTCATTAATTGTACATTTCATATTTCATCAGTACGGCACTCCTCCAATTTCAAACTTGTGCTATGAGATATGTAGTTTCACAAGTGAGTAGTTTAATCAAAACAATGCCTAACACTTCTCACTGTCTAGGATTATCCTTTTTAAAGAATATACAAGGATTTTGGTACTGCAATTAAAACTTGATTTTGAGTTATAGGTCTTTTAGCTAGATGCTTCTTAATTAATCAATTCCCATCTTTAGTCTTTACACATGATAAGAGATTTACTTTTAAAATGCAACAGGTTAATTTCATTCTTCTCTATTGGCTTTGCTGAAGGAAGTTCCACTTGTTAAATATCATGAACACTGACTGCCTCCATTATCTCATCTTGCTCTAGAAAATTTGTTAGAGAGGTATGCCTTGTCAGCATAGTAAGCTCACATTTTCCATGGATGAACTGGCTAGAAACATAATAAGCAAAAATTGAAAATGAAGCATGATTTATGAATTTATCTATTTTTCTCCTTATAGAAATTAATAGATCAAATTACAACAATATCTCTTGAGGTTTGGTATAATTACACATAACCCTAACCTTTTTTTTTCCTACACTTATCCCTTTAAGTTTGAAAATATTACACTAACACCCCTTTATATGTTTGAAAACATTATACTAACCCTCCCTCAAACCTTACATTAACACCCCCTACAGGGGAGACAAAAGTAATGGTTAAAATAGCAGGAGGTGCTTGTGTAATTACACAAAATCTTAGGGGGTGTTGCTATAATTTGCTCAAATTAATATGACTTGTTTAGTTGCTTGTGCATCTTTCTTTTTTCATTAATGGTCATTAATTTATGTTCTCCGACTTCAATGTTTACATTGGATAGCAAGCGTCAACACGAGGAAGAGTTGAAACTATTGGAAGAAGAGACTGCAAGAAGACTGGAAGAAGCAATTCGAAAAAATGTTGAGGAGAAGCTTAACACAGAGGAAGTCAAGTTAGAAATAGAAAAGCGCGTAGCAGAGGGAGTGAAGAAATTGTTTGATGATGTTGAAGCTCAACTTGAAAAAGAAAAGGAAGATGCTCTTACTGAAGCTAGAAGGAAGGAAGTAAGTATTCTAACTGGGATTTTTCCCCCTATTTCTCTGAGCTATTTATCATTCTCTGAATGAATTACATTATAATATTGGAGAGGGTTTCAAGTCATTAATATTGTGTCAGATTTTTAGATATTGATAAATTTAGTGTAGATAGGGATAACATATGATGTTGTTTAGTACCTTTTAATCATGTTTTGTGTCTAGTAAACAAGGTGTCACCATGCCAGAACCCATGATCCTGAAATGAGTTAGCCCTGCGGTGTCAAATATTAACCAGATTTTAACAAGGTTGTTGGATATGTATGCAATTCCAATCTGATTTAATATGCATACTTTGCTTAAATTGCCATATCTTTTGGTATCGTCACTCTGTCACTCATCCCTGGGAAGCCTGACAAATAAGCTATTTGTGGTTTGTATCTAAAAATAAGCATACTACTCTTAATTTGTGACATCTAGGATGGTGGGGTAAAATCTTAATTGGGTTCCTTCTTCATTTTCCAGGTCTTGCCTCTATCATAATGTTATTGAAGTCCTCATTTGAAAACTGTGATGTGTTGTTGTCATCCTGCAGGAACAAGCCCGTAAAGAAAGAGAAGAGCTGGACAAGATGCTTGAAGAGAATAGGAGGAGAGTGGAAGAATCTCAGAGAAGAGAAGCTCTAGAGCAGCAAAGAAAGGAGGAGGAACGACAAAGGGAATTGGAGATGATTCAGAGACAAAAAGAAGAGGCTGCTCGGAGAAAGAAGCTGGAGGAGGAAGAAGAACATGCAAATCGAATTAATTCTTTGGGTAAGAACAAATCTAGGCCTAAATCTTATGGTTTCTAATTACTACTATATGTGATATCATTTTGTACCCCAAATTATTTGTACCCTTTATGTGGAACAATGATCTTGAATGAAAGATTTGATACTCCTATGTTTGAGCTTGCAACCTACTTTATTAAAAGATCTAAGAAAATCGAAAATGTTATTTTATCTTCAAGCTACTATGATGTTGTAATTAATTTGCTTTACATGACTCAATGACTACCTGTTTAGACCCTGTGTCACTGGTTTAGAACTACAGTCAGAAGGCAGTAGTCAATGATCAAGAAAATAATTATGGGTCATATTGTAGGACTTGAGCTTGTATAAGCTGTAATCCTGCATCACGCTGTTGAAACCAACTTTGGCTTTCAATTGGTGCTTGTATGGAGGACTGGTTTAGAAATGGTCTTCTTTTTTTATCTCCCCCAGTAAGGGAGTCATCCTCTAGAGGCCTACTATTGCGCTCTTTGGACAAATACTGACAAAAAAAGCAGTTTTTCAATAATTGAAAGAATTGGATTTGAGAGTAAAACTTATTTGATGCTATAATCCCATCACGTATTACCAATTCATTAAGAAAATTTGATATCATAACTATTTTCTTCAATGTTTAATTATTTACATATATGTCCATAGACTTCTTGTTGTATATTTAGATTTCAGGTGAAAAAGTAATTTTAAGACGAAAATAATTTTGCTAAAGGATCAAGATCTTTGTTTTTTCTTTTATTTTTTTATTTGTTGGATTTACATTGAATGCGCGTACAATATTTTTAATTTCAATCCCAACATGCACATGTATGGATTCTCACTCGTAAAAATGAGGAGGCTTACGGCGAAAGGAAAGCGCTACTTATTGTATTTGAATCCTGAAGGTTCTGATTAAAGTGTATTTCAAGCTTCACTCCTCTCAAAAGAACGAGGGCTTCTATTGAGCTTTTGGCCTTTTATTTTTGTTGATGGCGATACACATGACAAATAAGAGAAGATTAAAGAAAGTAAAAATCTCCTCGAGATTACAATTCTCCTCTCATGAAAAATTTATTAATTTTTAAAATAATTCAAATAATGAATTGTGATTGGTACCTGGTATAACTTATTTTACATTTAATACATAAACATTAAATTTATTTTATATTACATTTTGAATTCTGAACAATAAGTATTTAAGTTGATATTATGTGCTTTAAATTTATTAATTATTTTTATGTTACAAGACATATAATATCATTTCTAATTCTATTTAAACTTTCATTTAATTTCATATTAGTTTATTATTTAGCATATTATTAATATCAAAATATGTTTAATTATCACTGACTGGACTACAATTCATTTGCGAGCGAAAACAGTAAACTGAATCACACTGCTTTCACCAATGCAGTGACTAACTAGATATTAAAAATATTGAAGAGTATTATCTTGACCCTTGAGAACTTTGTTTTCCCCACCCAGTTCTTTCCTAACGATTACGAAATGCTGCTCGCAATGTAGGCAGCATTCTTCTCGTAGGACATTTATTTGTCAAGAGCCAAAATTTCCCTTTATTAAATTTAATTTTTTTTCTTGTATTAAAAGAAAACCATGTCCTAAAAAGGTGTTGGTATGACTAAAACTAAATTGGATTACTTTAAATAAGATTTTAAATTCAAATCTTATAGATAAAAAAAATATAATTAAAACCAAGCAATGCGGCCATGGTGAAGTGAAGAGAGGGAGGGAGCGAAGAGGAGAGATCCATTGGAGGAAGTGATCGGAGATGATGATGATTCTCAATGCTTTTACTTTTTTAATACTTTTTAATTATTTTGTCTATTTTTAACTTACAACACCAACTTATAAAATTTTAAAACTGAAACTGAAACTGAGATGGGTTTAGTTTTTAATAATTTCAAAATTGTTAACCGAAAACCATCCCAAACGGGTTAGATATTATCTTCATGGTGTTATTTAGTTTTATTTTACTAAAAATGTTAGATGATATCACTTGTATGATTAGTAGTGAATCCTTATTTGACATGGGTATGTATTGTGTAATAAATCTTTATTTTTAGTTTTCAGCTTTTAATTCTAAGGTAATTTTTAGAAACCTGTTGCAAATTAAAAATGGGTAAAATGAATTTTTCTTGTCACTTACGGTCATACACTAATTCAATAGCAAATGAGAACTGAATCTTATCACTTGCGGGATTTGAATAGGAAATTGCCAATCATATGATTTTTCTTCCTATTTGTATTCCCTCGTCTATTGCAGTAATGCTTGGTGGTTTGGATTTTTTGTTGATGAAGCCATACACGGAGCAATTGTCATATGTTGGCGAAGGAGATGATGTTGCCATGGAGAGAGGAAGAGAAGGTGGTGACTGGTGGAGGGTAAAGAGCCATCGCGGACCAGTGGAGAACTTACAAAATTAAAAACGAAAAAGATAAACCTATTTTTATTGTTTCTCAAGGGATAAAAACTGTTTTGAAAAGATGTGGAAAACTAACTCAACTCCTTTTTTGCCAAATGCATTTTTGTTTCAAAAATATAGTTTAAAACTAAAAATTGAAAACTCAACCATCCAAACGGAGCATAAGTTATTTAATGTTAAAAACCATTTATTTAGACTTCTCTTGGCCCATCATCCTACCAAAGCCATAGCTTAATGCTGGACTCATACATGAATCTATTTACACAAGAATCTCTGTTATACAAGGACACCACTGGAACACTAAATGAAAAGTGGTAAGATGAGTGGTTTAGATTTTAGAAGCAATGAACTATTAGTGTTACTGTGACAAAGGTAAGTTATTTAACATTGAAAGCATTCCATCTGACTGACTCGTTCTTTGAGAGACTCATGCATCTTCAAATATCATGGAAGTCTAATTTACATACTCATAGCAAAATGAAATGAACTAGTTATTAGAGAAGCCAAATAATTGTTCCTAGTGTTAGAATTCAAATGTAAAGGTAAAATCCATATTGATTAAAAATAAACAAGTTAAACATTATATAAGTGAGAAAAATCTACAAATTTAATATTATTTTAGATTAAAGTGTGATATCAAATTCATTTGTATAATTTATTTAAAGTTCATTAATGAAGATCTCTTCAGTGTTTAACTTTCTTATAATTTTACTATAGTTGAACCATCATATAGTCTTGAAAGGGTCGAAGCACGTTGTAGAGGCTCTTGTTTTGATATGTTTTAGGATCCCAGTTGAATGGGGAATAAGGAGTGGTGAAAGAGAGAGATGGCACGCAATACCAATAATCATATCATGCTAGAATTGAGTAAGACGTAGCTTTACTCAATGAGAACATGTCAAATATGACTCTGGACCACTCTTCTTTTTTACCCTTTTTAATTGTTTTGGGTTAACCGGTTAATGTTGGTTATCTTCCTAAACCTATAGCTGGATTATGTCATTTCAAATCTAATGCACACTTGCCAACTAGAAATGGCAAAAAATATGTAACACGGTGTTGCCGTTGTTATGTTGTTGGTTTGGTTTTGGGTTTGAACCTGTCATGTCTCTAAACAGAGATCATTAATATGGTATTGTAATAAGCAAACCATTAGTCCAAGTTGAGGACAGACATGTGACGGTGTTACTGTTATTTTAGGAGAAGAACATTTGTATTTTATTATAAAGAAGTATATTATTTATATTTGAAGGATTAATTTTTTTTATCCGTTCTGATAGAATTAATTTTATATTTTTTATCAGTAGAATTAATTTGATTTAATTAAAATGCATGTTTTTATTATTATTGAAAAGTAAGAAAATTGATTATTTTAATATCAAAGTAAATAGGAGGCTAACTTATGAACAAAAATTTAGATGTAACTATCGAATATTTCAAAGGGCTCCTTTTTTTTTAAGCTGTTATAAATGAATAAAAATATGTCAGTATTATTTATGTACGTAATCAACTCATTTTAAAATAAAGAATTTGATAGTTACTTACACTTAATTAATTAAAAATCATGTGGTTTAATTCTTAAAAAGTTATTATAAAATTAAACAATTTTTTTATAATGTTAATAAATTTATTATACTTAAATAGTTTGTGATTAAATGATAATGTAAATCATTTTTATATTATAACAAAAGTGATAATATATTTTTTTTTACAAATAAGAAAAAAAATCTTTTTTTTTTATTGTAATCAAGTAGTGTTTCGAAATTCATAATCACATCAATCACTCACTTATTATGAGCTGTTTGGAGAGTTTAACTGTACATTATCGTTAAAATTGGTTAGCATGCTGCTGCATTAATTCTGTTGGGCAGACAAAACAAGTCACACGCTTTCATGCACATTATTTGGTCCAATGATAATTTTGTTTCCAGTTTTAATTACAACATTTTTAATTTCTAAACTTTATTGCTTAAAATACTCTGCATGAATGAGAGTCGTACGAAACATCAATGGGTTATATATACTCGTATAAGTAGTTATGTATCTTAAATAAACTTGTGTATTATGCTATGAAGAATATCTAACGCTTTGACCAATGCCATATAAAGTTGTAAGTTAGAAGGGATTAATAAAATAAATAAATTGGCATAATATCTTTATCTCTAAGGCCTTCTCACCTAACTAAAAAGGATCATCAACCAACCTTTTTCTCCCCTCGGATGCGTGGAATTGAAACAAAGCTAAGTTTCCACTCTTTGGAGCAATTAGTAAACCAGTTTGTTTGTCCACCCAACCTATCCAATCCAATCCAATCACTTCTCAGCTAGATAAAAATCCAATTGTGGACGAAACCCAGTGGGAAAAAATCAATGAGGAATAAATGAAAAATAAAACGTGTAGGTATAAACAAAAAAAATAATAATATCGGTACTACCTCATTTTATAAACTGCTAAAACACTTATTATACGGTATAATGATCAACATTTATAGTAATTACTATTTATTGCTCCTACATCATTCAACAATGTGATGATCTTAAGAATAAACGATCATTTCTAAAGATAAGTATTGAAAAAAAATCTCGTATTAACTAAAGATAAAACTAAGTAATATTTATAAATGAAGGACAACTCTCACTCCAACTATTTTTTGGGTTGTGTTAAATTTAAATTCATATTCATTTTAAGATTATAAGACTATACACTCTTTAATACAAAGCAAAACATGATGTTATTAATATAGATTACATGTATCTTTTACTAGAATCAATCCTGTTTGAATTGGACAAAGATCATGCTCTTCTAATCCAAGAACTCTATTATTTTTTTTTGTGATATAATCCAAGAACTCTCAAACGTAAGCGCAAGAGACTTTGGCTTTTGTCACAACAATATTGCCTTAGATACGTTTTGCAACAAATAATAAAATCTTTACCAACCTCAACGCAAGACTCGGTACTTAATTGTTGCGACACTACGCTGATACCTTAACCTCCATTCATCATCAAACACACGACGTTTCTCTGTTCACACCAAAACAAAACTTCTCTCTCTCTGTCTCCCCTTTTGTTTTTTTCCTTCAAAGAAAAATTTGACAAGCCAAAACTCCCCTTCTTGCTTCTTCCCTTAATCCTCTCCACCACATTCGAAGGGAACGTTACAAAAAAATCTCCATTTTTTCTCAAGTTAATCAAGTAAGATAAGATCATTCCCCTCTATCAACAAACCTTTATTCTTATATATACATTCCCACAATTCCCATCACTCATTCATTCCACTTTATATAATTTCCCCTCCACTCCACATTGTGCACCCTTCATGGTCATGGCAAAACTAAAACACCCTTCATCTTTTGTCACATTGGTGGCACTTCTTCTAGCAGTGTCTCTTTTCGTTGCTCCAACATCCTCAACATCCAGAAAAACTATTCTCAAGCACCACCCTTACCCAACAAAAGGGTTCCGAGTCATGCTTCGCCACGTTGATTCGGGTAAAAATTTAACCAAACTAGAGCGTGTCCAACACGGGATCAAGCGTGGGAAGAGTAGGCTTCAGAGGCTTAATGCAATGGTGTTGGCAGCATCAACACTAGATTCTGAAGATCAATTAGAAGCCCCTATTCATGCAGGGAATGGAGAATATTTAATGGAGTTAGCCATTGGAACCCCACCAGTGTCTTACCCTGCGGTTTTGGACACTGGCAGTGACCTTATTTGGACACAGTGCAAGCCTTGCACGCAGTGTTATAAACAACCAACACCCATTTTTGATCCCAAGAAGTCCTCTTCTTTTTCCAAGGTTTCATGTGGTAGCAGCTTGTGCAGTGCTGTGCCTTCTTCAACATGCAGTGATGGGTGTGAGTATGTTTATTCATACGGTGACTATTCAATGACACAAGGCGTTTTGGCCACTGAGACTTTCACTTTTGGGAAGTCTAAGAACAAAGTTTCGGTTCACAACATTGGTTTTGGTTGTGGGGAGGACAATGAAGGTGATGGATTTGAACAAGCTTCAGGGTTGGTTGGTCTTGGACGTGGTCCTTTGTCCTTGGTTTCTCAACTCAAGGAACCGAGATTTTCTTATTGTTTGACCCCAATGGATGACACAAAAGAAAGTATTTTGTTGTTGGGGTCTTTGGGTAAAGTGAAAGATGCAAAAGAAGTGGTGACAACACCTCTTCTCAAAAACCCTTTGCAACCTTCTTTTTACTATCTTTCTCTTGAAGGCATCTCTGTTGGGGACACTCGATTGTCCATTGAGAAGTCCACTTTTGAAGTGGGGGATGATGGGAATGGTGGTGTGATCATAGACTCTGGCACCACAATCACCTACATTGAACAAAAGGCCTTTGAGGCACTCAAAAAAGAGTTCATTTCTCAAACCAAACTTCCTTTGGACAAAACTAGCTCAACAGGGTTGGATCTTTGCTTCTCTCTGCCATCAGGGTCAACACAAGTGGAGATTCCAAAGATTGTTTTCCATTTCAAGGGTGGGGATTTGGAGCTTCCTGCTGAGAACTACATGATTGGTGACTCCAATTTGGGTGTGGCTTGTTTAGCCATGGGTGCTTCTAGTGGAATGTCTATATTCGGAAATGTTCAACAGCAGAACATTTTGGTGAATCATGATCTTGAAAAGGAGACCATTTCTTTTGTTCCTACGTCGTGTGATCAGCTGTGAGTGTGTGATATTCACTATATGTTTTTATTGCTTTGTTTGTTTGATGATGTTCTGTTGCCGAACTCGTATTGCTATGATTGAATCTCTTAGTTGTTGCAATAATATGAACATTTTATTCTCTGTCCAATTCAAATGGATCAGCACATTAATAGAACATTAGAAATGTTAAATAGTTTTGCACTGTATAGATCATCTGTGAATATTTTATTAGATTTAGATACGTTGTTGTTTAATGTAATTTGATTTTTTTTTTTAATTTTAGTTACTCTTAATTTTTATTTATTTATTTTTAGTTCGGGTGAGTTTGTATTTTTTTAGTCTTAGTCTATGTAAGCACGAATTTACTTGTACTAAAAATTAAAAAAAAAACTAAAATTTAAAGGGATTAAAATTAAAAAAAATACAATTTAAAAGTACTAAAAATAAAAAATAAAAATTATTGGATTAAAATTATAAAAAAATCAAACTTACATAAACAAAAAATAAGCAAAAAACTTACAGAAATTAAAAACAATTTAAGCCTATTTTATTACTGTGAATTAACATTGTGTAAGAATGGTTACGGTGGTTCAACTCCCTACCCACCCTAAAATTAAAAATGTATTTTTTTTCTTAAACAGATGAAGCTCATGAAAGCACTGCTTTACCTATTTGAATTTTACACCTCTCCATTACTTAACCATTACGGACAATAATAGTGTGTTATTATGTCCATGACATGCTGCTCAAAAGCAGCCTACAAAATAACACAACTCCCTAATATACAGAAATCCATCTATCATAGAGTTTCTTAAGTATAACACAGGCCATTTGGTTTTGGTTTTTATATTAATCCTATTTACCCTCTTTACGATTTTAAATTTTTTATTTTATTGTATTTTTTTTAGTTTCATTCAAATTAATTATGCCTTTTTTTACATTTTATGTATTGATTTATCAAATAAAAAAAACCTGCAATGCACAAAAAGTCATATTTAATATTTACAATTAATGAATTTAATTTATTAGTTACAATTATATAAATATTCAAATCATGCTCTCAACCGCACTGCCTTCTCCATCGAAACCAGAAACCGCTTTCCGCTTCTCGAGTCCCAACATGGAAAATTCTGACTTTGGACGATTGAGGGGTCCAAAGCCTTTCTTTGCCAGAAGGGTTCTAAGAGAAGCGCTTGTTCTTACTGTTTGTGGTTTAAAAGCTTTCTCTAGGCAATTTTATGGGGGTTTTGTGTTGCCAGAAAGTAAACCGCCACAAAGATTTTTAACGGCAGGGATGAAAAAAACGGAAGCAAATATTAGGGATTAAAACAGTTTAATTTTTTTTCGAGAACTAAAATTGAAAAGTTAAAAAAGTTCAGGACTAAAAGTATAATTAATTCTAAAAATGAAAATAGGATAGACAATGCCTAACCTTGACCTATTTTGCTTCAAAATTTCATAGTCCAAACTTGACCTTCTGTACGCATGTTATAGGTCTTTTTTTTTTGCTTAATTAATTTGTAAGTTAAGTTAAAGACCTATTTCATATTAAAGTCTTTAAATAGGATGACTAATTTATCCTTAAATAGGTTAATAGATTTCTTGATTAACAAGTCTATAGCACTAAAATTTATTATATTATATATATTACATACATATTTCATTAAAGTAATTATAATATAATATTCTACTTAAATATTATTTTTTTTTATTAAAAATAGTGTTATTTATAAATAAGTTGAGTGGATAGACTTAGTAAGCTTTTTTCTAGAAGTTTGCAACCCTAGGTACTTAACTAAAAAATCAGTCTAAGTTAAAACTTAAAGAATAAGACCATAGACTTTTAACTGGTAATTTGAATAATGAAAATTACTCTTTGTCACTGTATATAATATTTAATTACCAACATACGATTGGTCTAACTGTTATTGATGTTGAATGTCTTAAGCAAAAGTTTTAAGTTTGAGTTATTTGAACCAAAAAAGTGTAATTAAAAGGAAAAATTCTACTAAAGTTGATCGATAGGTTATATTTTTTAAATAAAAATTGATCACGAACAAAATTAATAAATATTTTACATTAATATCATGATAATAAAAAAATAATATTTAATTATGATTTTGGTAGGTAGTATCATAGTAGTACATGGAGTGTCTCATTGTTGTAGCTTTTCTTTAAATTTTTTTTTTTTATATTTTTAATAAATAATAAACCATTGAATTTTATCACAATTAATACCTATTTTATTATATTTTAATATAAAATTATATATAATTTAATACATAAAACTCTTTACATTATCAATAAATTATAATATACTCATATATACATGAAATATTCACAAATTTGAAAAGCCTTAGATTTCCATTTATGGTATATTTGGCAATGTCAAGAATTTGAAGGGTTACCATTCAACCTTTTTATTTATGGGTTCATGTCAAGAATGTATTACTAGCTTTTCTTTTAAATAATTATCCAAAGTCGTATAAACCATTAAAGTGAGACTCAAGATATGTTTACGCTCGTAACACAGATTAGCCCATGAAAATAATCTGTTGGCCCATTATATAACTAACTTCATCTGCCATGTTCTGGATGTCTGGATGAGGTGAGAATTTTCTACTCATATTCCCTTTTTTTATCAATATCTATTTTATGGTGTTATACTCGTATCTATATCTATTTTCATAAAAGAAGAAAAAACTAGATGAAAAAACGGAGAAAGAAATAAACCAGCTGTAACTTGTTTATAGGTTGGTTAAATTAATTTTTTGTCTTCTAATTTATTATTAAGTTTAATTTGATCTTCTATTTTTTCTTACAATTTAAATTGAATAATCAAATTGAGTCAATTTTAAAAAATTAGAAGATCAAATTGAACTAAAAAAAATTAAAGGACCAAATTGAATTTAAAAAATATATTAGAGGACTAAAAAACTTATTTAATCTTGTATGTCAAAAATATTGACTCATTAATATTTTCCTAGGCTCATATAACAAAAAAATTCAAATAAAATTTCAAAAATTTATCTTAGTTATGCTTTTTATTCCCTTAGTTTGAATAACATGAGATTCGATCTATTATTTTTTTCTTCAAATATTTAATTTTTTTAGCAAATTTGATTCACTATCGGTTTTTTTCTTTTACTTTCCTAAAACTTTCAAATTATTATATTCTATCAAAATATTTAGGAATTTATGATGAATTTGGGATATGTGGAAAAATAATTAAAAGTTTAGGAGTTGGATATTCAATGAACATATGATAAAATTTGAAGGATTTTATAGGATGTAAGATTAAGATTTGAAGATGGAAAATTTTGATACTTCTTTAAATTAGGTGAAATTTAATATTTTGATTGATTTATTGAATCTCTAGTTACATAAGAGATAAGATTATCTACCAATCATGTTATGTAATGTTGATTATTATAATTTTTAATAGAGAATAATATATGGGAAAAAGAATCATATACTAGTATTGTAAAATAATTTTACATAGTTATTTAATTACAAATGATCATGTACGATAAGTTTATTGACTTTTACAATAATTATCTTAAAAATCATCTAAACAATAATTTGTAATTAGATGATAAGATAAATTTACTTTATGCTTGTGCATGACCATTAACTCATAATATATATGCATTGACATTATAAAATCTATTTACATAAACATCCAATGAAATTTATCTATATTGACATGTCATCGCATCCATTAAAAGGAAATTAACTTTTAGAAAAGACCTTAAAAAGAAAATAAACTAATCCATGTCTCTCCACTTCTTTCTCACATTGAATTATCTCCATCTCTCCCTTTCACAATACCTTTTTTGTTTTTATGTCTCTCCCTTTTGGCACCTGTAATTTCTCTCATGAATAATGCACTCAAGCACCTGAATAAGGTGAGGTATGAATGAAATGAAGTTTTATGTTAAAGCTTGGACGTAGGGGTGGGTGGGTGCTCTGATATGTCATATATATTATTACTCTCCTTTTTATTTTTGCCACAAAAGATGTGATATCTTTTTTATTAAGGTTGCATACTTATTCTGCCTAGCATCATTGTATTTTGATGTAAACAAATCATCACGAGTATTGTTTCAAGGTTCACATGGAGACCGGAAAAAAAACATGGCGACCGAAGTAGTGGTGGTTATAAGCCCCTTATACATTAATTTTTGAAAAAGCTATATTACATTTATCCTTTACGCTAAACAATTCTATTTGACTTAAATACGACTATTTATAGACAACAATTTTTTTATATGAATATTTATTATTATTATTATTATTTAAGATTTAAACTTGATACTACGTTGGAACATCCCACACTAATTAATTTACATGCTTAATAGTACATTAGTATTGAATTACGTGCAACCACAAAATTAAGTTAATGAACTAAGTTGATATAAAACAATCATAAAATTAACTAGATGAGAGGGAGAGACAAGAGTTACACAGACATAGAGAAGTTCAACATAGGCAGTGAAACATGAAGTAATTTTTGTTTTGTTTAGGTATGTTTTTAGTTCCTGAAATTTAGATACTTTTAGTTTTGTTTTTTAATTAAAAATATGATCATTTTAATCTCTTAAATTCAAGAAATTTTATTTTTAGTCCCTCAAAACTTTTTAAGTGAGGGACCAAAATCTAATGTGTTTCAAATTTAAAGGACTAAAAATATTTAAAATTTTTTAAAGTCAATTTCCTAGTTTAATGGACGGGGTGACCTACCAAGGTAGAATTATGCTAAATGGAAGTGAAAAGAGATTTCACAATATATAGAGAGATTGAGAAAGAGAACATGGATTATCTTACTCCAAGAGTAATTTGGTTAAGATTAATTATTTATTTTAAATATATATTATATTTAAAATAAATAAATTATGAGGATGAATAATAGAGTTTTTTTTTAATAAATTGATCTCTCCTCATTTATATATATATATATATCATTTTTTATTATGCTATAAATACCATGTACTATTGTAAGAATTGCTGCTTAAGTGCACATATTTGCTCCACTATTATTTTAGGAAAAATGTCACAGTAACCTTACTTTGTATTTTGACTCATTCATCAAACAAAAATTATTAATTAATATTACAATTAAGAAATAAAATGGAGCACTAAAGCAGAATAAATATCTATATCAAGAAAACAAAAGTCAAGTGAGAAAGTACATAAAAGAGCATACTAAGTTGTACAAGGTGGTGGAGTGGGTGGTCCGATGGTCGGTCACATCCCGTGGTTCCAATGCCTCTGGACATTGCATCACAAATATTCCATTGGTATAAAGTATATAATAGGGACGATTCCGTTCAAATTTATTCACTGTACCTTCTTTATGCCAAATTGTACCATCTCCCATTTTTCTTGTGTTGTGCATGCTAAAATAGTACTCTTACCCCCGTTGACTTTGAAGATTACACGAGGCCAATAATTTCAGCACCACAATTAGGTTCTTCTTAAGCTCCTAACCAACCATGAGACTCATAATATGTTTAATTATCATTACTATTATATATTCCAACCCACATGGCAGAGAGAAAGAGAGTCCTGTGATTCTGTTCGCGAAGCTCATGCTGCTTTTGACCTATTTTCCTAGACGTGCTGTTTGTACCAACTATTAAAACGAGTCAAAAATATCTGGATTGAGGGACAGAAAAGGAGATAATTTCAAAAAATGAAATGAAGAAAAACTTGAAAGGGAGGGCTTTTTTTTTTTGTGAAATAAAGGTTTTAAATTTCATTTGTAGATTTTTTCTCTTCAATAAAAAAAAATCAACTTTAGTGTCATTTTGTTTTTGAGAAATTTATCTAGCACATCATGCAATCAATGGATTCAAGATCCACCACAATCTATTGTAAACATTCGGCTGCTAATTATATTTATCGTTGAATAGAAAGGATTTCAAATGAAAATAAACAATTTTTTATAATAAAAAAATCTATTTGCTTTTCCATCCAAATAGGGATAATTTTACCTTGTTAAGTTATAAATGTGTTTAAGGCAGTGTGACTCTATCACAATTAAGTACGTATATTAATGGGCACAAAATTATTCTTAGTAGTTTTGAGTTTGAATACTATTAAACATTAAAAATTACTAGTAGAGAATGCTTTATTATTTGATCTTACTGATCGAAGTCAAAGAATTTTTAAATGTCTAATATAATGTTCAGATATTGAAGTGCGAAACAAAAAAGTGTGACTTTTGAAAACGAATATAAATTATTCTAGGTCTCATCTAATTAAGTCAAACTCAATATTCTCATAACTTATTTGTGGCTTTCAATGTCAAAATCTCTTTAAAGACTTAATCATCAAAATGCCATTATTAGCTTATGGAAAAACGGATTGAATTTCTATACAAAATGTTTAAAAGAATCAACGATGATTTATTATAATACTTATAATAAATTTTGTCAATTTCAATTACTTATTTTGTTCATCAAAATGAGATTATTAGCTTATGGAAAAATTGACAGAATTTGTATTTGTAGTTAAAATTTTATAATTGTCTTATAAGTTAGTCAAAGTAATTTAATTGATGCGTGCGTGTGTCAGAAGACCAACTTGCACAACTTCAAATAGCCATTGATTATCATAAATTCAAATACACTTTCGCTTTGGTTTCTTAATGATTAAAATTATTGATTTGAAATTGATAGAGGATGGTTTTCACCAAAGAATTATTTTAGTTCAAACAAGTTTCTCTTTTTTTTAATAATATTTCATACTTTCTTATAATGTCACGTCATATTTCTTATTTTAAATAATTCGATCATCAATTTTTTACTTCAACCAAGAAATTTATTAAAGTTTCTCAAATAGATCTCACATTTTATAGGAAGAGCAATCGATGCTACAACAAACAACTTTCAATTGAAACAAGTCTCACATAATGCTCTCCAATGGATTACATTAATTCTACTTTGAGATGTTACTACTATACATGTTAGAAGTAACAATTCTGGTTGAAGTTGCTCTTATTAGCTGTGGAAATTGGTCAACCCACCAATCCAAAACCTAAGGTTTGATCTATTTAAGATCTACTTGACTTAACTTATTTAATGAAAAGACCAAATCCAAGTTTTCAAAAAAGTTTTTTTAGTTATAAAAAAATTGAAAAACCTATTAGGTTTAATGAATTAACTAATTTATAAGGCCATCTTCATGTTAGGCATGCTCATAAACCAATCTAATGCAATGAAAATAAAAAAATTAATCCAAAAAGTTGAAAATCGAATAAATCAAAAACTAAACGGATTAAAATTTTGGAAAACCAATTTTTTTTATTGGATTGAATTTTAGATTTGATTTTCAAAACTGATCATATCCAATCCAAACCTAACTTATACATATGTTTATACTTTTATTCATAATTTAATAATATCACCCATGTTTATAATTTTATTTCTTATATATTTATAAAATTATCACATAATTTATACTTAGTTATAAAAATATATTAAATTAAAAATAATTTTTATTAACTATTTGAGCTAAGATGCATAAATAAAATTATCGAGTTATAATGCATTTTTTATATAATATATATTTAAAAAATTATACTATTACCAGTTATATAATTATGTATAAATGAAATGTTGATATTTTAAATTATTGTTTACTATATATTATTATTATTTAATATTTTCTATATAAAAACAAGCATCCAATTCAATTTAAATTGGATCAGATTATATTAACATTTTGAAGAAAATCGATTGATAATGAATTCAAAAATCAAAATAATTGGATCCAATGATTTTTCTTTTAAAATCAATTCAATTCAATTTGCAAACACTCCAATGTTAGAATTCATTTTTGACTTCTTAAGCACACTTTTTGTGGGTTCCAAACACCACATTAAATTTTAAAAACTTCAACTATTTTTCCTCCAACGATCAAAATAAGCCACAGCTAGTGGTGCACAGTTCAAAATAATTGCAGTACGAAAATGGGGTCGGTGTTCTTATTTGCAGATGCAGATTCTAAATTCAAAGTGAAATTTGCCTTGTCACAAGAACCTAAAAAATTCTCATATTTTCATGCTCACTTGCAAATTCTCAGGCAATGGTTAGGTTGGCATCGACGTCACCTGGAACAAAGCATCCTACACATGAACGGATGAGACATCATGCATATTATTATTGGACAAATATTTAGATGTTTCAGGAACAAGATACATCCTAATTTATATTATTAAATACTCCATTATCTCAGTTGTATAATATAAACATTTTGATAAAATAAAAATACCAAACACATGTTTCATTATATATACAAATTGAAAAATAAGATAAACATAAACACCTGTTTTTTCATATGTTATTTGGGTTGATACTTGATACTAGCTCGTTGGTACCAACTCATTCACGAGAATCACGACAATGCCCAAAGACTGGATTACAGATCACTACCCCATCGTTAGATGCCATGTTCCATTGTAACTTATATATACCAAACAATGTATTATATGTATTCTTTTAAACAGTTTGTTTTCTATTTGTTGAATTTATATTTACATTAGTTTTTCTTTTATAAACCAGCAGGTATTTTTTACTAAAAATAATTTTGTTCGAGTTGATACAGTTATCATGAATGGTAAAATAATTTCTTCAAATACTTCATGCTATTTAGAACTCAAATTTAAGATTTGAATTAGATCAGGTTAATCGTTTGACAATATATTTAATTATGTTTGAACGGAAGAAAATAACTTTTGAAAAAAATATTTTTTTATACAATTATTTGTTTATAGCTCTTTAGGAATTTTTATTTATAGTTTGTTATATATAATAAGATTATGGATTTTGATAATATATATATATATATATATATATATATATATATATATATATAATATAATTACTTTAAAATAATACTTAATATACTAATCATCAAAAACCATAAATTTTATTTCTTCTTCTACTTAATTACTATACTTGGATTGAACGTAATAAAAAGTTCAATCTAATCCTTTAATTTTCAAAAAAAAAGGATCAACAATTGGAGATTTGTCATTTTCACACTTTATGACCACCAATGTTGTTTCAGACAATTAGACGGAAATGATGATATAAACATAATTTTAGAATTTTAGGGATCAAATTAAATATTTTATTAACAACTGAACCAGATAGAACCAATTAAATAAAAAGAGAAATTAAATGAGTAATTTCTTTTAAAAAAAAAAGCTATTACTCTGTTTTCTGTTCTATCTTAATAATATGTATTCTGCAGCATACATACTTTTTAAAATTATAAATGTTTATTTCAATTATTTTATTTTGAAGAAAAAAATGATTTCTTTTTACTAATTTGTTGGTAAGACTTTAAAATAGAAGTATTTTTCATAATTTAACATTCATAAATACATATAATTATGTTAAAGAAAAAGTCTCTATTTAAAAACAAGATGGTAGAAGAAATGGATATTAATTAGAAGAATGTTTGACTAACTTATTCAAAAAAAAAACTTGACTAATTTGATATTGAGTCAAATCTTTGTTAGATGATAGATATGGGTGGGGATTATGTGAGAGAGGAACAATTTAAAGACATGGTACTTAGCAACTATATACTAATACAATCCACAAATATTGTTGGCAAGACCTCAAGAGTGCGCCACGACCGGCCGGCCAATGATAGATGATCACTCATTCCTCTGATTTGCATTATCACAAACATCATTGCAAAACAATCACCTAGTTGAGAGGGTCTATGCTATGGTCCCATATCTTGTACCACGCTCCTTTTTATAAATGCTTTGAAATCTTCTCATATCAACTTGCTTCATTTGTTGATAGAGACATGCACACCCCACTTGTGCATGCTTGTAAGATAAGTTCTTGCATGACATGGTATATATATCCAAGTTGGAAGTTATTGTTATGTATTAATGGTCAATTTCTTATTATTGATGACCCGATTAATTTTGCATGCTAGAAAGTAGAAAGAAAGAATCATCTTATGAAGATTTTTCATTTATAATCAGTTTTATATAAATCTTTAAAAATAAGATATAAAGTTGAAATAAAATCAGTTTTTATAATTAATAATAACAATAAAAAATATTTACACAAACCAAATGGGCTTGCTTAATTTTTTTTTAAAAAGAAAACAGAGAGAGAGAGAGACAACAGCCGGTGCCTTTTTCTGTTTACTTTCGGAAACCTGTTTGTAAGATTCATTGCATTATATGTCGACACAGCAGGCATTTCGCCATTCGGATGTTGTTAGCGACGTCTGTGAAACAAAATCTTACTCGTGTCTAATTATCCATTATCCTTGACTCTTCAAAAACGACTAAGCCACACGCGATGGAATTAATGGGGAATGCTCCTTAAATTAATACACAAACCCACGTATTACATATTCTTATACAAAACCCTCTACTAATTGAATGATGAGATGATTTTTTTTTTAACAACTATGTTATTGGCGTGTAATATTTCATAATTATTTATAATGATTTTTTTAATTATATTTTTTCATTAATAAAATTTGAATCAACCAATCACTTGTTGGTTGACAAGATAATAAATTTATTTTTGTCTTATGTAAGAAATTACGGATATTTTTCTTCTGATTGAATCAGAAATTAATTTTACTCGTAATGTATGTATGTGATCATGAATAATTTAAAAAAAAATTATAAATGAATTTTTTTATTAAATAAATCATTCCTCCACGCAAAAAAAATGCTATGTCATTATGTGAATTCTATGGATTTGGCAAGCATATAAGTCTTATAAAAATTAAAAATATGAAGTGTTGTGTTTTGTTTTTGGGCCATAATTTGAGCATATCATATCCAGCTTTTTGACTTGCGCGTAAGTGAAAGACATTGTCACTAACTGAATAATTAGCCCCTCTAAAAGTCATGCCACATGCTATGGTTTAGAGCTTAAGGCGGGAGGGTTTACCTCTCAAGATTCATTCTCCTTAAATTCGACCTTTGTGATGCGACCAATCACTTTCATTCCGTTGCTATCGACTTTTGCCTTTATTATTATTTTTTCTTTCTACGTGGAAGTGAAAGATGGATTGTGGAGTTGGAGAGGAACATAAAAAGAGTGCTCGATGAGAAAGGAAATTCAAATCGAACTTGAATCTTGGTCTAATTCAGTTGTTTCCGCATAGACTATCTATGTCACTATGTACAACAGATTTGTTCCTTTCGTTCAGTTCTTTTCAAGCATAACACAACACGTGTAATCTAGTTAGGTCTCAAGCATAGACAACTTTTTAGGCTCTGTTACAAGAGTATCTAAATTTGATAGGAGTATGTGTTTAACAATTTTTATGATAATTTTATAAATTTTATGTATCTAGATTATTCTCCTTATTCTTTCTATTGGATACTTTTGGCATTCTCTATTTCCTCACTTTGTGTGGTTCACTTCATATACTATACTTATAGTTAGAAGAAAAAAGAAGAATTTTGTTTATCTCAATCATTCTTTCAAATTATACATTTCTTTTATTTTTATTTCAAAAATGAATTTTAATAGTTTTTAAAAAATTGTCAATAATTAAAAATATTTTCACGGTTAGATTATTAACATTCAATATGTGTATACCTTCCTCCCTCTTATGTTGCCTCTTTCCTCCTTTTTCGATGGTGAGTGGATACTTACAAATATATTTGGACGCTCAAGTTAAGTAAGACGTTTTTGAATGCAAACATATGAGTATCAAAATTAGATTACTGACGTACCCCTTCGCTTTACCTCCTTTTAGAGTGATTACTTAGGAGAATGATTTCTTGATATAGTGATCCTACGTTATATATTTCCCAACCTTCATTACTCTCATAGATCTTTTATATATACACAGAGCATAAAGTGAAGGAGTATTTCATTATGAGAGGATTAAATAATAATTCTTCATCTCTCATAATAAAACACTACTTACATCTCATATGTCTCGTATATATAAATGTTGGTTTATACCATAAGGATCATCTATTGGAGACAATTCTATTTGAGTCAGGTAAGATTAGTATGTATGATAAAATTATATTCATTGAATACAATTGAGTGTTTTACGGTAAAAAAGTATTTTCTTTTTAATTTACATCAAATTGCATAAATTCACAAACACGTGAAAGTAGGAGACCATCCATAGAAAGCATTTATGGATCAACAATTTCATATCATGAGCAATGAGTAATCTAAAATAAAATAAATACAGTAGCAGCGTGGAAGAAGAGATAAGTAATGATGACTGAGGTATTTTTTGAAGGAAAGATCAAGCCTAAGGTAGATAAAGGTATCCGGTCAATCAAATTATTTAGGTTTCTATATATTCTCAAAATGAATTAGCAAGTGCTGGAACTATGCTACCGAGAATACCGAACGCATGTCCTTCTTTACTAGTATATTGTTTTAGCTCTCTTTATTTCACAATTGTATATAAAAGAATCAAGTTACTTTAAAAAGTAATTTTAAAAGAGTTATTCTTTATGTTAATTATTTATTTTTTAAAATCTAATATTAAAAATTATTTATTTATTACAATTAGATTTCAAGAGAATGAATAATAAAAATAAAGAATAACTTAAAAAAAATTACTGATTAATTTTTTTTAAGGGACTAACAGGAGATAATCAGTAGTCACACATCTCATGGTCATTGATCATTTTACTGTGGATTATGATAATATAACAGAATGCCATCAATTATGAATATCCACCGCTTTGACTTGATCGAGTTTATAGCATAACAAGCAAGGTGTTTACAGTTGACATTGTTTAAAATTTATTGACAATTTAATAAGTTTAAAAAAATTATTCATGAGACTTAATTCTTGTTTGAATCACATTTCTAATCTTATAATTAAACATGATAGTAGCCTTAAATTAATTTAAAATGATATGTATAAGATGAATTCAAATTGACCAAAACTATTCTTTAAGAAATACGAATCAAATACCTATGTGTTAACATTATGTTGTTTGTAAAATATTTTAGGAAAGACTCAACTTTCATAAAGTTATTCAAATTATTTGGAAGTAAAAAAAACATAAAATATATTTTTAATTCATAATAAATACTTAAATCTTGTGTTTGTTCCTAAATATTTTTTTTATTGAGTTCTTACTAAAATAATAATTTTTTTTTGTCATTAACACTTTTTTTAGTCCTTGATATTTGTGTATGTTCCTTTTGATAATTTTTTTTATTTTTTATAAAAAAGATTAATAATAAATGAATTTTTTTTTATCAAGGAACAAACATAAAATTCTCTAATTTATCAATGATTAAAAAAGTGTCAAAAACCAAAAATAAAACTTATATTTTATCATGGAGCAAAATGAATTTTTTTATTGAAAAATAAATATAAAATTCAAATATTTATTAAGAATCATTAAAATATTTTTTTTTTTGAAAAAAGCAAGACAAATCTCTTAAAGTTTTGATTTTGATTTTTTGAGCATTATATATGGACAAAAAAAATTCTGTTACGAATATCAGTTCTAACATAATGTAGATATTTTTAACTCAAAAATAAGATTAATTGTCAGAAAAATTTCCCGTATTCTTATAACAAAATAAATAAAGATGAAATTTCCCTATATAAACGTACAAAGTTCAGAATTGTCCTAAATAACCATGGTTTGGTGCATAATTGTCAGCAATCAAGCTTTGAAACCATCTACAGTTACAACTCTCTCTCTCTCTCTCTATATATATATATAGCAATGCAAGTTTTAAAATTGGAAGTCCTCGTTCCAATCACTCGCAGTACACATGCTAAAATTGTAGGATATAAATGTTGAATCAATATAATATATTTTGGTAAAGTGGCAGAAACCGAAAGTTGAATCTATCAAAATCAAAATAGATGCTGCAGTGTCACGTCGTGGTTCATGAGGAATATGGGAACCATAATTAGATAGGACAAACGTACGAAGAAGCAAGGTGACGCAAGTACCCAACATAGTTAGTTGGTCATCTCACATTCACACTTTACCTTTGTCAGAAGCCACATAAAGGGTCCGAATATGTGAATAGATTTAGGACCGCGCCATTTCCATATTTTCTTTCACAGGTACCAAAAGATGGAAGAGTAGGAAGTAGGAGATCATTCGTGAGTGCCCAAATGAGTGGCAAGAGTTCCTCCTATCTGAGATAGAAATTGATGATGATCAAAGATATAATTTCATTTGCCTGCAGCAAATAAGCAACTCTTCGGTTTAACTCCACTTCACCAATGATCCAGGTTGCCATCTCATGCAACACCTTCTAAAATGCTAACTAACCTCCCAACTTACGAGTCTTTATATATACGTTGCCAATTAATCTATGTATAATTGTTGTGAGATTTCATATGTTTATTAATTTTTGTAAATCATGATATTAGTATGAATATTTATAAATAAATTTTTTATTAAATACAAATATTTTTTGTTAATTACTTTTAATGACATCTTTCCTCGATCTTCACATGTTAGAAGTGTAAGTAAAATTTTCTAAACAGGAAAATCGAATAAAATGAAAGAATGTAATATTAATATTATGTTCGAATAACAATTGAAAAGTACATGAATTGATTTGTTTTGATGATTAATCGAAGAGACAAAACTTAGAAGATGAAAACTATTTCAAAAAATAAGCTATTGAAATTATATGCTTCTTGAACACAAAAGTAGTTATTAACAGATTTTCGACAAGAGATGTGAAGACACAAGTGTCAATATCTTAGATAATTAATCTAAATAAATTACACACCTTACAAATCCTATAAATGGATATAATTAGGTATAACAATAATTATTTTGTATTGGTTACAAAGATCACAAAAACCTCTACACCAACATACTGCATACTGCACAAGAAAAATGAATACTGATTACTAGGAGAAAATGTATATGTTTGAACTCATTTCTTAATATAATTTACAATTTTTACAATTGTTTCCCTTTTATCAATTTGCACATCATGCAATTTTCTTTTTCTACATTTTTTTCTCGAAACTCTACTTCTTCCAATTTTTATTTCTTCTCTAAACTCAACCACTTATATTTTCTACTCTTTACTTTTTCTACAACTTTCATTTCATTTTGCATTTTACTTTCAATTTACGTTTCAAGTACATTACATTATTGTCATTTTGATTATTGCTTGCATTTCAATTCTATTTACATTTTGGTAGTATTTTACTTTTTTGTCATTTTATCTTTATTTGCATTTCAAGTTGATTTATTTTCAAAATATTTTATTTTACAAGTCTTTTCATCTAATTTTGTTGCAACTTTACTTATTTTAATTATATTTACTTGTTTCAAAAAAACATTTATATTATAAAAAAACTATAAACATGACAATATAATCATTGTGATCATATTTCGAACAAGTATATTTTTTATTTACATTATATTTTTAATAATAATTATCAAAAACCATTTCCTTAACAAATCCTAATAATAGAATGACTATCTTCTATGGTAATGTGATAATAACTAATTATGTAGAAATTCTACGTTTATTTGATTGATTTAATAATTTCTTTAATTGAAAGTTATATCAACCACGAGTTTGAATATAAAGAATTTATAATTGTGATTTTGTTACTTTAACTAAAATAATATTATTTATAATTGATAAGAATCAAAGTGTGAAAACTATAATAAATTACATTTCAATTACCTAAACAAATTTTCACCATAAATATTACCACAAAACTCAAACCCAAAATTTTACTTAAGGATTAAAATTTTTTTGAAGCATTGAAAAATGTTTTCAATCTCTGACCTACAGGAAATTCGGTTAAGCTTTTATTGAGGTAAAAGAAAAGTCAAACAAGTAAGTGAAGGGGGATAGAAATTTAAGCTGGAAGCTACCAAAAATAGAAATTCAGGCTGAAAAAATAGATCGCAGAACTTATTCGTTTTATATATATATCGGGTTTGTTTGATTAAGTTTATTTTTTAAAAATATGCTTTTATATAGAATAAGTAATTGTTTAAGTAAAATTTCAATTTGGTGATATGCTTGTTTAAATTATTTTTTAAAGTTTAAATGAATTGACATATTATATATTATATAAATTTCTTATGCTACTAGGATTCTTTTATATTTTTTAAATATGATTATGTGGAAGTGCGCAAAGATATTCGTGACTAGAATATGAATCGAAGTATCAAACCGCAAAAATCGTACAAAGCATATCGTCACCGACTTTACCACGTCTACCTGCATTGCACGGGCACAGCCTCATTATTACTTTTATTTTCTTTCCAATATATTCCAGCAGATCAAGCAAGATTGGAAATCTCGAACATTCTTACATTATGCCTACTTTTCCAGCAAAGTCTATAGTTATATCAATGTTAATTCTTAATACAATCGATTAAACTATAAAAAATTGATTTATTATATTTATATATAACTTGATCGACAGAGCATGCTAATTAACCAAAACAAATTATCAATAGGTTTGGTTAAATTACATCTAAATCTCTACACCCATAAGGCCATAACATAAGGTTTGAGATTGAAAAATTGTGTATTCTCACAAGGCTTTTGATCGAGTATTATCCAACCTATCTCTGACAAATAGGTCAGGAGCCGAGAGAGTCTCGTATCCCCTATGACGATTAGATCCAAATATTTTGGCCAAATCACAAGGAAAAATTTGAAATACTATCCCTCTTAATAATGACCTTATACACCAATCCAAAGATTGTGGAAAATGAACCAATCCATAATATGAGGGAACCATCTTGAAAAATCTTAAGGTAGGCTTAATCACGTTACACCAACATAAAGCCTAAACTCCACCCAGATTGAATTACATATATGGATTCTTTGGTGGACGCCCTCTAACCCTAGTGGAGGACTCCTCCTATATACCAAAACAACAACCATTATAATTAAGATCTTTAGCTCCCTAAGAGGACTTTGAGTTATCCTTGTAAACTTCAACCTTATGAAACTAATCTCTTGTATGAAAACTCCAATCTCTGTTTGTTGATTTCCTACACTAACAACACTTTTCCCACGTATTTTTCCTTTGTAGTTATGCATATTTTCAATTGAAACATCTGCAATCATGTATCTATACCATTATCGAGGTCCTCAACTGTAATTCTTCCACCTATTTCCATGATAACGACAATAAGAGTGGCTTCTGAAGCGCATAACAAGTTTAGGAAAAAAAAGACACTAAGGAGAAGAGCAAAATGATTTTCTTTTTCAATTTTTATTGAAAATAAATATTTAAAATGAATTTTTGAGATGGTTGATTGCTTAATTTTTATTGGATGATAGTGTAAAATAAATTCACATTATTAATGCATATATATTATATTACTCTCTTAATTTAATTTAAATATCCAAGTCAATTTTTTATTATTATTTGAATTATATCATGTTAGCTTTAATACTCTAACGTTACATTGATTTAAATGAAATTAAACTTGAATTCCTTAAATAGTATCTCAAGTTTGAATTTGTGGATATAAAAAAATGGCTAAAAAGAGATATTCTATTAAAATTGATCAAGTCTCTTGATAAAGATGAATTATTGACAAAATTAATAATTACTTCGCACTTACAATGAAATATATGTGAGTTAATCAACTCATGGTTATCAATTTTGTGAAACAAAACTTTGTACATTTAGCTATTTCGTAAATAAAATGTTAAATAATTTATTTGGTCTCTTATCTTATTTTTTTTTTGGTTTAGTTTGGTCTTTAATGTTTTAAAAATATTTTGGACCTTTATCTATTTATGTTGATTTAGTTTGATCCTTTTGCTCATTTCAATTTAATGTCGTTAATGAAATAAAAATATTGGAGGCTAAAAACCGCCACAAAGTGTAAGATTCTTCCACCTCTTCTTCTTCTCCCTCTAATTTGTGCCAAAACAAATGACATTGTCCAGATCTCATCCAAATCCATCACAACACAACACTAATCCATCAAAATAAAACTCGTTTTCCTCTTCTTAACCCTAAGATCATCATCCTCTTTTCAAACCCTTTCCCTTCTCTCAACTTCAACACCATTTTCAACCTTCTTTTTCCTTTACCTAGGTATAGAAAGAAGGTTTCAAAAACATTTGTGCAACGAATCTAAGAAGAGGATAAAGGAGAGCCTTTGTAACCCATCGGATCTACCTAACAGATCGCAAGGAATATCCCCCAACAACTTGCTCTAATGTTACAACCATCCTCGTCAACAAATGCAGCGAAGATTGATACTGCTAGATGAAAAAAAATAATAGGGTGAAGATTGATATGCTACAACCATGAATCCAGTCCACTAGCGAGATCTTCCAAAGTAGGTGTCTCTAATGATGCATCTTGTGATCTTGACCTCTAAGAAAAGGAGTGGAAAGACGATGTTGGTGATTTGTGTTTTAGGGATTCTTGATTTATGATTTTGGGTTGTGGTTTGTGATTTAGGAGTTCTTGACTTGTTTTGGGCTCTTTTCTTATTCTAAGTTTTGGATTATTTTGTTCTTGGCGTTTACACAATGGAAATGTTTAAAGAAAAAAAATTATATTTTGTGATGATTTTTAGCTGTCAATAACTTATATTATTAATGACATTAAATTTATGGCTGATGAAAATGAAAGAACTAATTTGAACCTTTTAAATAAAATAAAGAATCAAAATGATGTTTTTTAAAAATAAAATATCAAATTGAACAAAAAAAAGTAAAATAAGAAACTAAATAGTTGATTTGACCTATCTAAAACAACAATAAAGGTTGTATGGTTAAAGTTTGTTGCTTGTGACTGCATGTTGTTGCATTTATCAAAGAAGTAATATTAATTTGTGCTAATTGATCTAAGTCTAACATGAAAATACCAACTAACCTCGATCAATTAAAAGAAACCGTAATATTAATAAAAAGAGCATGTAAATGCAAAGTAACTTATAAATTATTTCCACTAGTACTCGTTATTTTCGTAAAATCAACTATACCAACAAAACAATAAAACAAATTAACAAAAAGTGTTGGTGTTTAATAATATGGAAAGAGAAGTGTCGGACATCCGTACTGTACAGATTATGATCAAGAAGACATTATTTGACTACGATGACCGTGACCGTGAAGTGTTGTATGATCATGTTTAGTGCTACAACTTTTTTATCTTTTGGAGGTTAACGTTAGTGGGACGACTTTTATCATGTGCTCAATCCGCTTTATCCAACGAATAGAATTCCGAGATTAAATATATAAAAAATATGTATTGGGTATTGACATCTTTTTTAATTTAATTTAAAAATTGTATTTTGATATTTTTTTAATAATTAAAACAAACTAATTCAGATGCACATTAAGATCCCCAAAATAAACATGGAATCCCCAAAGATAGTGAGGAACCAACGGAAATGATAATGAAAACATGTAAGAAAAATACTAAAATGATATAAAGTACGTAGTTTTCGTAAAAGTACGTCAAAGTAAATTTTTTTACCCTGGCCTTTAAACAACTTTTCTCTCTTTTTTAAATATGTTCTCTTTACTCATATTCCTTTTTTGTCTGGAGAAATTATTGTATAACACATATTTTTTTTTTTTATATAACTATGGGCCATAATAAGAAAAGAGGAAGAAATGTGTGATGAAATACATGATATAATGAAGAGAGACAAAGAAAAAATAATACATATTGTAAAAATTGTTATTAAAAATTATTGTCTCACTCGTTTTATTGGTGAAGAAGAAGAAGAATTTAAATGATTAGTAAAATTAATTCAATCATAAACAACTTTTAGTTTATAAGATATTAATAAATTATAGAATTTATTCAGTTTAATCAAACTTTGTTTATTCTTTAAAAAAAATCACATTTTAATTATAGATTTTATTGGTTATAATGATTAATTATTTTTGTTCATATAATGATTAAACTATATAGCCCGAATATTAATTTCTTTTATATTTTTGTTTTATTTCTAAAACATTGATAAAGGTTTGGAATTACTAATTATGTACACTATGATAATTAAGCTCTTGTCTTCTTATGGCTAATCTTTGTCTTAATCCCATTAAACACGTCAGAGTACCACAACTAGAACTTTTAAAAACAATCAAAGATAATGTTGCCATGCTCATTTGTTGAAAAAGAGAAAGTGAAAGTGAAAGTTAGAGACGATCACATTTTATAAGGCGATCACAAT
>NC_016091.4:46764977-46766770 GCF_000004515.6 Glycine max
AATTTAGGTAATAATATTAAGTTGCAACCAAAAAGGTTAGTAAGATCAACAATTTGTATACTTTTTCTAAAATTATCCTTAAACTATTGAGATTTTATTTTCATATTTTCTTGTGATACAAACACGAAAAGAACACGGATTGCCTTAAAAAAAATATGATTAGGGAATAGTAGTTTTTACTCTTTATTATGGAAGAGTATCGATCTCACGCTCAAGAAATTAAACAAGTGAGAGTGTGAGTAATAAGTTGTGCGATTTTGTTCATGGCTAGCTAGATGTCTGGATAAAGTCATACGGAGTATTTAGTTCCTTGTTTAAGAACTAAAATAAAGCTATCACAATCGAAAAAAACACACTCATATCCCATTCAAATACAACTTGATTCTAAATTACAAAAGTGTTTCATATTTACGTGCTGAATAAATCTTAAAAACCTAAAAAGAAATAAATTATCACTTAACATTTTACTAAGCATTAAATTCTCGTTAAAAATGAATTCTCACTAACCATAATAATGATTTAATAAGTTTCATTAATTAACATAATGGTATAGGAAGCACCAATATCTCATTGGTACAACTCAATCTTTTAAGGAAAGTCTCATGTTCAAGCACATGAATGAAAAAAATTAACATGATGAGACAATAAATGTGATTAATCAATTTTTTTTTTATAAAAATTAATCATTAATAAAAATGAATGAATAATCTATATCAATATTATGATATCAATATTATAATGGTCTAAAAAAATAATGATTTCAGAAGCTTTAAAACTAATAAAAAGTAAGAAAATATAAAAAACAAATGACCTTATTCTACCAACATTAAGTCTGAAAAATACATAAAAAATATATTTTAATTAACTATTCAACCCAAAACTAATTAACTCGGCTAAATAAACTACAACATGTAAATGCATCATGTACAATTATTTATGGATGATTAAAATTAAAATTTAATTAACAATTGCATGATTAGCTAAAAAATCATGTACACTTTATTTTAATTTTTTATATTATTTAATGATCTTTCTTTTGTTATGGTAACAAAATTTCCCACATAATATATATATATATATATATATATATATATATATATATATATATATATATAATTAAATTTTAATCTTAACCATCTATATGTAATTGTACTCAATCCATATTTATAATTCACTCATTGATAATTGTATTTCTTAAAAATGTCTCATGTAACCTACAATATAAATATTTGTCTTCATGTTTGTGTTAAAAAAAATACTTATATGTTGATAACTACTCTGATGCATGTCTTTGTATTTATATATAAACCATTATTTCGGTGTAACTTTAAAATAAGTCACATCCGTGTAATTTATATATTGTCTAATTATAATGTCACACATGACTTAATTATTAATTTTATTTTTATTTTTAATTTAATATTTTTAAAAATAAATTTTTATCCCTAATTTTCTTAATTCTAAACCTAGCTTGATGACAGTGGAAAAGAATATTAGGTTTAGAATTAGAAAGATTATGAATTAATTAAAATATTAAATTAAAAATAAAAATAAAAATAAATTTAATTTGTAAAAAAATCCTTAAGCATTAATTGTAAAAAAAAATTAATATTTTAATGTGACAAAATAAATCACATAGTGACATGATTAAATAATATATAATCAAATCAATATACCTTATTTTAAAGTCACATTCAAATAACGGTCTTAAATATATATATATATATATATATATATATATATATATATATATATATATATATATATATATATATATATATATATATATACAC